>NC_074669.1:2623301-2670801 GCF_029448725.1 Salvelinus fontinalis
TTTGAATTTGATTTATACAGCTGTCAGCAACGGGTGTGGCTTAAATAGCAGAATTCACTCATTTGAAGGGGTGTCCACATACTTTTGGTAATGTGGGGGCAGCGTGTAGTCTTGTGGTTAGAGCGTTGGGCCAGTAACCTAAAGGTCGCTGGATCGAATCCCAGAGCTGACAATGTAAAAATCTGTCGTTCTGCCCCTGAACAAGGCAGTTAACCCACTGTTCCCCTGAACAAGGCAGTTAACCCACTGTTCCCAGGCCGTCATTGTAAATAAGAATTTGTTCTTAAACTGACTTGCCTAGTTAAATAAAGGTTAAAAAAAAATGAATGAATGTAGCCTATACAACTCAGACCGTAAACTTGAATTCAATAACATCATGTTTTTGTACGTAGAAACTAAGATCCAAGAATTTCATTCACAAAAATAAATGTAACACTATAATACCCTGAGAACTTAATGTCTGAATCACTAGTTTGAAGAGTCAATCAGGCCACCAGATAAACAAACAAAACCTAAAGAGGTGTAGACAGGAATGTAACCGGCCAAACATCATTTCCTACATACCCGTTCAGCACAATACATTTCTGACTAGAACATTCCAGAACCTTTGCAACCTGCTCACCTCCCTACAATATTATACAATACACTTTAAGAGTATGGATGTAAGTATGACCTACAGTAAATCTAACAGAGAGAGGACAAGAGAGAGAGAGAGAGGACAAGAGAGAGAGAGAGGACGAGAGAGAGAGAGAGAGAGGACAAGAGAGAGAGAGGACAAGAGAGAGAGAGGACAAGAGAGAGGACAAGAGAGAGAGAGAGAGAGGACAAGAGAGAGAGAGAGAGAGGACAAGAGAGAGAGAGAGAGAGGACAAGAGAGAGAGAGAGAGAGGACAAGAGAGAGAGAGAGAGAGGACAAGAGAGAGAGCGAGAGCAGGAGAGAGGACGAGAGAGAGCGAGAGCAGGAGAGAGGACGAGAGAGAGCGAGAGCAGGAGAGAGGACGAGAGAGAGAGAGAGAGAGAGAGGACGAGAGAGAGCGAGAGAGAGAGAGGACGAGAGAGAGAGAGAGAGAGAGAGAGGACGAGAGAGAGAGAGAGAGAGAGAGAGAGAGAGAGAGAGAGAGAGAGAGAGAGGAGAGAGAGAGAGAGAGAGAGAGAGATGAGAGAGAGAGAGAGAGAGAGAGAGAGAGAGAGAGCGAGAGAGAGCGGGAGAGCGGGAGAGAGCGGGAGAGAGCGGGAGAGAGCGGGAGAGAGCGAGAGAGCGAGAGAGCGAGAGAGCGAGAGAGCGAGAGAGCGAGAGAGCGAGAGACAGCGAGAGACAGAGAGAGGACAAGAGAGAGAGAGAGGACAAGAGAGAGAGAGAGGACAAGAGAGAGAGAGGACAAGAGAGAGGACAAGAGAGAGAGAGAGAGAGAGAGAGAGAGAGAGGACAAGAGAGAGAGAGAGAGAGAGGACAAGAGAGAGAGAGAGAGAGAGAGAGAGGACAAGAGAGAGAGGGAGAGGACAAGAGAGAGCGAGAGCAGGAGAGAGGACGAGAGAGAGCGAGAGCAGGAGAGAGGACGAGAGAGAGCGAGAGCAGGAGAGAGGACGAGAGAGAGAGAGAGAGAGAGAGGACGAGAGAGAGAGAGAGAGAGAGAGAGGACGAGGAGAGAGAGAGAGAGAGAGAGAGGGACGAGCGGAGAGAGAGAGAGAGATGAGAGAGAGAGAGAGAGAGAGAGAGAGAGATGAGAGAGAGAGAGAGAGAGAGAGAGAGAGAGAGAGAGAGAGAGCGAGCGAGAGGAGAGAGCGGGGAGAGCGGGAGAGAGGCGGGAGAGAGCGGGAGAGAGAGGAGCGAGAGAGCGATAGAGAGCGAGGAGAGCGAGAGAGCGAGAGAGCGAGAGAGCGAGAGAGCGAGAGAGCGAGAGACAGCGAGAGACAGAGAGAGGACAAGAGAGAGAGAGAGGACAAGAGAGAGAGAGAGGACAAGAGAGAGAGAGAGGACAAGAGAGAGAGAGGACAAGAGAGAGGACAAGAGAGAGAGAGAGAGAGAGAGAGAGAGAGGACAAGAGAGAGAGAGAGAGAGAGAGAGAGAGAGGACAAGAGAGAGAGAGAGAGAGAGGACAAGGAGAGAGAGGGAGAGAGAGAGAGAGGACAAGAGAGAGAGGGAGAGGACAAGAGAGAGAGAGAGAGAGAGAGGACAAGAGAGAGAGAGAGAGAGAGAGGACAAGAGAGAGAGAGAGAGAGAGGGAGGAAGAGAGAGAGAGAGAGAGAGACAAGAGAGAGAGAGAGAGAGGACAAGAGAGAGAGAGAGAGGCCAAGAGAGAGAGAGAGGACAAGAGAGAGAGGACAAGAGAGAGAGAGCGAGAGCAGGAGAGAGCGAGAGCAGGAGAGAGCGAGAGCAGGAGAGAGCGAGAGCAGGAGAGAGGACGAGAGAGAGCGAGAGCAGGAGAGAGGACGAGAGAGAGAGAGGACGAGAGAGAGAGAGAGAGAGAGAGAGAGAGAGAGAGAGAGAGAGAGAGAGAGAGAGAGAGAGAGCGGGAGAGAGCGAGAGAGCGAGAGAGCGAGAGAGCGAGGAGAGAGCGAGAGAGCGAGAGAGCGAGAGAGCGAGGAGAGCGAGAGAGCGAGAGAGCGAGAGAGCGAGAGAGCGAGAGAGCGAGAGACAGAGAGAGAGAGAAAGAGAGAGAGAGAGAAAGAGAGAAAGAGAGAGAGAGAGAGAGAGAGAGAGAGAGAGAGGACAAGAGAGAGAGGACAAGAGAGAGAGAGAGAGCGAGAGCAGGAGAGAGCGAGAGCAGGAGAGAGCGAGAGCAGGAGAGAGCGAGAGCAGGAGAGCGGGAGAGAGCGAGAGCGGGAGAGAGCGAGAGAGCGAGAGAGCGAGAGAGCGAGAGAGCGAGAGAGCGAGAGAGCGAGAGAGCGAGAGAGCGAGAGAGCGAGAGAGCGAGAGACAGCGAGAGACAGCGAGAGACAGAGAGAGGACAAGAGAGAGGACAAGAGAGAGGACAAGAGAGAGAGAGAGGACAAGAGAGAGAGAGGACAAGAGAGAGAGAGGACAAGAGAGAGAGAGGACAAGAGAGAGGACAAGAGAGAGAGAGAGAGAGAGGACAAGAGAGAGAGAGAGAGAGAGGACAAGAGAGAGAGAGAGAGAGAGGACGAGAGAAGAGAGAGAGAGAGAGAGAGAGAGAGAGGACAAGAGAGAGAGGGAGAGGACAAGAGAGAGAGAGAGAGAGAGAGGACAAGAGAGAGAGAGAGAGAGAGAGAGGACAAGAGAGAGAGAGAGAGAGAGAGGACAAGAGAGAGAGAGAGAGAGGACAAGAGAGAGAGAGAGAGGCCAAGAGAGAGAGAGAGGACAAGAGAGAGAGGACAAGAGAGAGAGAGAGAGCGAGAGCAGGAGAGAGCGAGAGCAGGAGAGAGCGAGAGCAGGAGAGAGGACGAGAGAGAGCGAGAGCAGGAGAGAGGACGAGAGAGAGAGAGAGAGAGAGAGAGGACGAGAGAGAGAGAGAGAGAGAGAGAGCGAGAGAGAGAGAGAGAGGAGAGAGAGAGAGAGAGGAGAGAGAGAGCGAGAGAGAGAGAGCGAGGAGAGCGAGAGAGCGAGAGCGAGCGAGAGAGCGAGAGAGCGAGAGAGCGAGAGAGCGAGAGAGCGAGAGAGCGAGAGAGCGAGAGACAGAGAGAGAGAGAAAGAGAGAGAGAGGACAAGAGAGAGAGGACAAGAGAGAGAGGACAAGAGAGAGAGGACAAGAGAGAGAGAGAGCGAGAGCAGGAGAGAGGACGAGAGAGAGAGAGAGGACGAGAGAGAGAGAGAGGACGAGAGAGAGAGAGGACGAGAGAGAGAGAGGACGAGAGAGAGAGAGAGGACGAGAGAGAGAGAGAGGACGAGAGAGAGAGAGAGGACGAGAGAGAGAGAGAGGACGAGAGAGAGAGAGAGGACGAGAGAGAGAGAGAGGACGAGAGAGAGAGAGAGGACGAGAGAGAGAGAGAGGACGAGAGAGAGAGAGAGGACGAGAGAGAGAGAGAGACGAGAGAGAGAGAGAGGACGAGAGAGAGAGAGAGGACGAAGAGAGAGAGAGAGGACGAGAGAGAGAGAGAGGACGAGAGAGAGAGAGAGAGAGGGGGAAGAGAGAGAGAGAGGGACGAGAGAGAGAGAGAGAGGACGAGAGAGAGAGAGAGGACAGAGAGAGAGAGGACGAGAGAGGGAGAGAGGACGAGAGAGAGAGAGAGGACGAGAGAGAGAGAGAGGACGAGAGAGAGAGAGAGGACGAGAGAGAGAGAGAGGACGAGAGAGAGAGAGAGAGAGAGAGGACGAGAGAGAGAGAGAGAGAGAGGACGAGAGAGAGGACGAGAGAGAGGACGAGAGAGAGGACGAGAGAGAGGACGAGAGAGAGGACGAGAGAGAGGACGAGAGAGAGGACGAGAGAGAGGACGAGAGAGAGAGCGAGAGAGAGAGCGAGAGAGAGAGCGAGAGAGAGCGAGAGAGAGCGAGAGAGAGCGAGAGAGAGCGAGAGCGAGCGAGAGCGAGAGCGAGAGCGAGAGCGAGAGCGAGAGCGAGAGAGCGAGAGCGAGAGCGAGAGCGAGAGAGAGAGCGAGAGAGAGAGAGAGAGCTGTGCTGTCCAGTCCAATGTTTAGAGCAGGGCAGGGTGAGGAGTGAGCCCGTGTGAGAGTTCATTCTTCAGCACTGCCGTTGAACTTGAAAACAGGAAGCATCTCTCTTCTTTTTAAGACAGGCTTCTCCTGTTCTGAGTTAACAGGTTCTGGTATTGTGAGAATAGATTCTCAACATCTACAGATGTGGTTGGAAGCAACAAGTAAAGACAAGCAACGCGAGCCAGAGTTGGCAGCCTGTCTTGCCTCGCTGCCCACCAGTCCACTGCTCTCACCTCTCTGGCATCAGTTGTATCTATAGCCACTCCTCTTCACTCATAACAGGAATGGACACTTCCCCTCAGACTGAACATATTAATATAGAACCCTTCCTCTCAGACTGAACATATTAATATAGAACCCTTCCCCTCGGACTGAACATATTAATATAGAACCCTTCCTCTCAGACTGAACATATTAATATAGAACCCTTCCCCTCGGACTGAACATATTAATATAGAACCCTTCCTCTCTTTCCTGGACCCTTCCCCTCAGACTGAACATATTAATATAGAACCCTTCCCCTCAGACTGAACATATTAATATAGAACCCTTCCTCTCAGACTGAACATATTAATATAGAACCCTTCCCCTCAGACTGAACATATTAATATAGAACCCTTCCTCTCAGACTGAACATATTAATATAGAACCCTTCCCCTCAGACTGAACATATTAATATAGAACCCTTCCTCTCAGACTGAACATATTAATATAGAACCCTTCCTCTCAGACTGAACATATTAATATAGAACCCTTCCCCTCAGACTGAACATATTAATATAGAACCCTTCCTCTCAGACTGAACATATTAATATAGAAACCTTCCTCTCTTTCCTGGACCCTTCCACTCAGACTGAACATATGAATATAGTTCCAGAGAGCCTCTACCACAGGCTTAATGGAACATTCTCTCATGGCAACCTTGAAGAGCTGCACCCATCTCTCTCTTGCTCTGGAAAGTTATCCAGCTGAGTGGTGGTGAGGTGGCACCAAGAGCATGTGAAGGTCCTCTAGCTGAGAGGTGGCACCAAGAGCATGTGAAGGTCCTCTAGCTGAGAGGTGGCACCAAGAGCATGTGAAGGTCCTCTAGCTGAGAGGTGGCACCAAGAGCATGTGAAGGTCCTCTAGCTGAGAGGTGGCACCAAGAGCATGTGAAGGTCCTCTAGCTGAGAGGTGGCACCAAGAGCATGTGAAGGTCCTCTAGCTGAGAGGTGGCACCAAGAGCATGTGAAGGTCCTCTAGCTGAGAGGTGGCACCAAGAGCATGTGAAGGTCCTCTAGCTGAGAGTTGGCACCAAGAGCATGTGAAGGTCCTCTAGCTGAGAGGTGGCACCAAGAGCATGTGAAGGTCCTCTAGCTGAGAGGTGGCACCAAGAGCATGTGAAGGTCCTTCAGCTGAGTGGTGGTGTGGTGGTGCCAGTCATCTGCCTCTGCTGTGCCCTATAGAACCACTTACATATCTGTTCAATTTAACCCTGGAATGTAATGAAACTCCAAAGATCTGGAAATCAGCATTTGTCCTACCACTTTTAAAAGGGGGAGAACCAACTCTTTTAAATAATCTCAAAGCTGTCACCCCTGGTGAAAATACTTGAAACGCTTATGAGTGAACAGCTAAAAGAGTTTTTATATACTAACTCTATTTTATCAATGTACCAATCAGGCTTCAGGAAGAAGCACAGCACAATTACAGCAGCCATGAAGGTTTTAAATGAAATCACTGAAGCCCTTGACAAAAAACAGCACCGTGTCTCTTACTTGTCATTGATCTCTCTAAGGCTTTTGATACAGTTGATCATGCTATACTAAGGCAGAGATTGTCAAGTGTAGGTCTTTCGGAGCATGCAGTTGTATAGTTTGCTAACCATCTTTCTGATAGAACTCAGTGCACTCAATTTGATGGGCTCATGTCTGTTAATTTGTCTGTCTGTAATGGTGTGCCCCAGGGCTCTGTACTTGGTCCCCTCTTATTCACTATTTATATAAATAATTTAGACAAAAATTTGTTTGAATCCTAAGCAACCTGCCTACACATAGTCTGAAGTACAATAGACCAACATAGCTACTGTAGTAGGTCAAAGCTGTGTGCTGGAAAAACCTTGGTGGAGCATGGATGAAGTAGGCATTGTGGTGCTCATGTGAATTTCCTTTATTTTTGGGCTTCAGACCAATGCCTTCTTCTCACTTAAAACACGGTTTAGTTTTTTTATAAACCCTGTTTTGGTTGTGAAATAATACAAGTATTGTTTGTGGCTGTACTATTTTATGTGCATTTTTATGTGTTTTGACCAGAGACATTTCTATACTTTTTTTTATCCCAGTTATTGTTTCATAATAAAAAACCTTATTATATTCAGATTTTAACACTCAGTTTTGTTTTTCTGCTTCTCATTAGGTAGCTACTATAAAGAGTGTCTCTGTGTCCCTGTGACAAGCGACGTCTCTAAACTTCATATTTTTAACATTAGTTTCCGGTTCCAAGCCTTATCGTTGAACAGGTACCGAAGCTAAGGGAGTTGTCAAGGCAACGACACTAAACATAAGATGACGTGAACAAACACCACAACAATAGATGAGGTTTGGAGTTCCAGAAGGCTCATCGGAGGGTTGTGGTATGCACCAGAAACAATACAGTACTGTCATTAGATAATCCCACGAGACAGTTCTGACTCAACCTCAAATGACACAGAAACCAACCCAACTCGTATTGTAACATTCCAGACGGCTGGTTACTATATTGGGCCAACTCGTATTGCTAACATTCCAGACGGCTGGTTACTATATTGGGCCAACTCGTATTGCTAACATTCCAGACGGCTGGTTACTATATTGGGCCAACTCGTATTGCTAACATTCAAGATGGCTGGTTCGCTACTGAGACAGTGTGGTCTATCCACTATACAGTATCCCGGGATGTTTTCTATAAATTGCTCCTCTATAAGTCGTTACATTTTGATAGAGTTGTTAGTACGTGTTCTCTTCTGTGTCTATAGTGAACACTGATTCGTCCACCTGATCTGTTAGTCTTCAACCCATTTCTCTTCTGTAAACACACAGCCACGTTCCTACACAACAACAGAAAAATAACAAATCGGTACCTAGATAAAACACTTAGCAGAATTCATTACACACATTAAGTAGAGTACAGAAACGCAAAAGCTATTCTCCAATCAGTAGCTAGCTAGTTGTTTGGCGCGTGCGCGTGCGCGTGCGCGTGCGCGTGTGTGTGTGTCTATAGAAAGTATGTTTGCACGGCCTTGTGACTTTGTTTGCACTTTGCATGGTCGCTAGTGTTAAAACACTTTGCATGGTCGCTAGTGTTAAAACACTTTGCATGGTCTCAAGGCCAGACTAGTGTAAAAACACTTTGTATGGGCCAGACTAGTGTTAAAACACTTTGCATGGGCCAGGCTAGTGTTAAAACACTTTGCATGGGGTCAAGGCCAGGCTAGTGTAAAAACACTTTGCATGGGCCAGGCTAGTGTTAAAACACTTTGCATGGGGTCAAGGCCAGGCTAGTGTTAAAACACTTTGTATGGTGTCAAGGCCAGGCTAGTGTTAAAACACTTTGTATGGGCCAGGCTAGTGTTAAAACACTTTGTATGGGCCAGGCTAGTGTAAAAACACTTTGTATGGGGTCAAGGCCAGGCTAGTGTTAAAACACTTTGTATGGGGTCAAGGCCAGGCTAGTGTTAAAACACTTTGTATGGGGTCAAGGCCAGGCTAGTGTTAAAACACTTTGTATGGGGTCAAGGCCAGGCTAGTGTTAAAACACTTTGTATGGGGTCAAGGCCAGGCTAGTGTTAAAACACTTTGTATGGTGTCAAGGCCAGGCTAGTGTAAAAACACTTTGTATGGGGTCAAGGCCAGGCTAGTGTAAAAACACTTTGTATGGGGTCAAGGCCAGGCTAGTGTAAAAACACTTTGTATGGGGTCAAGGCCAGACTAGTGTAAAAACACTTTGTATGGGCCAGACTAGTGTTAAAACACTTTGCATGGGCCAGGCTAGTGTTAAAACACTTTGCATGGGGTCAAGGCCAGGCTAGTGTAAAAACACTTTGCATGGGCCAGACTAGTGTTAAAACACTTTGTATGGGGTCAAGGCCAGGCTAGTGTAAAAACACTTTGTATGGGGTCAAGGCCAGGCTAGTGTAAAAACACTTTGTATGGGGTCAAGGCCAGACTAGTGTAAAAACACTTTGTATGGGGTCAAGGCCAGACTAGTGTAAAAACACTTTGTATGGGGTCAAGGCCAGGCTAGTGTAAAAACACTTTGTATGGTGTCAAGGCCAGGCTAGTGTAAAAACACTTTGTATGGGGTCAAGGCCAGGCTAGTGTAAAAACACTTTGCATGGGCCAGGCTAGTGTTAAAACACTTTGCATGGGCCAGGCTAGTGTTAAAACACTTTGCATGGGCCAGGCTAGTGTTAAAACACTTTGCATGGGCCAGGCTAGTGTTAAAACACTTTGCATGGGCCAGGATAGTGTTAAAACACTTTGCATGGTCTCAAGGCCAGGCTAGTGTAAAGCCACTTTGTATGGGGTCACTAGGCTACCTCTGCCACAAGGCTACCTCTGCCACTAGGCTACCTCTGCCACTAGGCTACCTCTGCCACTAGGCTACCTCTGCCACTAGGCTACCTCTGCCACTAGGCTACCTCTGCCACTAGGCTACCTCTGCCACTAGGCTACCTCTGCCACTAGGCTACCTCTGCCACTAGGCTACCTCTGCCACTAGGCTACCTCTGCCACTAGGCTACCTCTGCCAATAGGTTACCTGCCACTAGGCTACCTAACCACTAGGCTACCTAACCACTAGGCTACCTAACCACTAGGCTACCTCTGCCAATAGGTTACCTCTGCCAATAGGTTACCTCTGCCAATAGGTTACCTCTGCCACTAGGCTACCTAACCACTAGGCTACCTCTGCCAATAGGTTACCTGCCACTAGGCTACCTAACCACTAGGCTACCTAACCACTAGGCTACCTGCCGCCCCATGACGGCACATGATGATCACAGCGGTTCTGTTTGCTCCTAGCAGAACTCGGAGAAGCGAACATCTGTGCTCGCATAGTTCCTAAAGACCTTCCCTTGAAAAACAGGGGAAAAAATTAACGGCAATTTTACTGTTGTTTGGCCCTCTTGAGCCACCGTAGCAACAACATAGCCAGAAACACTTCCTCAAAATAGTCTCAATAGTCTCAAATAGACTTGGGCTACCGAACTTCGACTTGTCTCCAAAAAAATAACTGACGACACCTGCCGAAGACAAAAACGAACAAAATTGTCACAAAATGTTGTCATAATATATACGCTAACTGTTTCGACCGGGAAGCATACGGTAAGCTTTACACACACACACACACACACACACACACACACACACACACACACACACACACACACACACACACACACACACACACACACACACACACACACACACGAAGAGATAGACCTGTCAAGTCAATACCAATAATCTGGACTCAGGTGATAATGTCATAAACACAAGCCTCTACCTGTCACTGGACTCAGGTGATAATGTCATAAATACAACTGTCACTGGACTCAGGTAATAATGTCATAAAGACAAGTCTCTACCTGTCACTGGACTCAGGTGATAATGTCATAAACACAACTGTCACCGGACTCAGGTAATAATGTCATAAACACAAGTCTCTACCTGTCACTGGACTCAGGTAATAATGTCATAAAGACAACTCTCTACCTGTCACTGGACTCAGGTGATAATGTCATAAACACAACTGTCACTGGACTCAGGTAATAATGTCATAAAGACAAGTCTCTACCTGTCACTGGACTCAGGTGATAATGTCATAAACACAACTGTCACTGGACTCAGGTAATAATGTCATAAAGACAAGTCTCTACCTGTCACTGGACTCAGGTGATAATGTCATAAACACAACTGTCACTGGACTCAGGTAATAATGTCATAAAGACAAGTCTCTACCTGTCACTGGACTCAGGTGATAATGTCATAAACACAACTGTCACTGGACTCAGGCGATAATGTGGTGTTATATTGAAATTATATAATAAATAAATATAAGTTAACTCATAATATCTCCTACATCAGCAATCAATCATCCAATGAACTAGCACAGAAGTGTTCATTTTCGACAACCATACAATGGTTTTATATAATTTATTTTCAGGTTAAATCACTAGTCTGAAACAGCCCAAAAACCAAGGCTACTAACATATATATAAATTGTGGGGAGGGGGGGGGGGGGGGGGGGGCTACCATTATGAATAAATACCTCCATAATAAGGACCGGAATTTATCCTTAAATTCGATTTTCATCTCAAGGGTAAAATTAGTCCTACATAGGACGCCTTGCGGCTAGGGTCAAATGTATGACATTATCGTATCCATTCCAGAAACATGCAAAAGACCTACAACTGTGGAAAAAGGGGGTAGGTATAGAAATGTCATATAAAATAGTCCAACTATAGTCCTTACCTGGGTAACGCTGAACAAGCTCTCTTATTCAATGTTGACAAAGATATTTATCTTCGTTTCACTCCAAAACACGTTTATTTCACTGCAACAATCAACAAAGTATCTCTTCAAATGTTCCGACCAGCAGTCAGTCTGTCCGAACTTTGCTCCGCAGCAGGTGGACGACTAGTTAGTATCGTTAATGGTCGAGGCGACACGTAGCCTCCTCCTATGTTGATACCAGAGCGATCGGGAAGTTGCGGTATTTTCTGTGTTGGTATTAATATAAAGTGGTATGTAAATGCATATATATATATATATATATATATACGTTTGCTCCTGTGGTCGCTGTTGATATCGGGCAGCGCAGACCGAAGACAGTTCGTGAAGGAGCCAGAGAGAGAGCAGCTGATTGACAGGTGAGTGTGTGGGAAGGGCAGGAGCACAGCCGTAGTGGGGGCGGGGTAAAGTATTCCAGACAGTCATGATCTATTATATTGACCAGACAGCCATGATCTATTATATTGACCAGACAGTGAGGATCTATTATATTGACCAGACAGTGATGGTCTATTATATTGACCAGACAGTGATGGTCTATTATATTGACCAGACAGTCATGATCTATTATATTGACCAGACAGTCATGATATATTATATTGACCAGACAGTCATGATCTATTATATTGACCAGACAGTCATGATATATTATATTGACCAGACAGTCATGATATATTATATTGACCAGACAGTCATGATATATTATATTGACCAGACAGTCATGATATATTATATTGACCAGACAGTCATGATATATTATATTGACCAGACAGTGAGAATCTATTATATTGACCAGACAGTGATGGTCTATTATATTGACCAGACAGTGATGGTCTATTATATTGACCAGACAGTGATGGTCTATTATATTGACCAGACAGTGATGGTCTATTATATTGACCAGACAGTGATGGTCTATTATATTTACCAGACAGTGATGGTCTATTATATTGACCAGACAGTGAGGATCTGTTATATTGACCAGACAGTGATGGTCTATTATATTGACCAGACAGTGATGGTCTATTATATTGACCAGACAGTCATGATCTATTATATTGACCAGACAGTCATGATATATTATATTGACCAGACAGTCATGATCTATTATATTGACCAGACAGTCATGATATATTATATTGACCAGACAGTCATGATATATTATATTGACCAGACAGTCATGATATATTATATTGACCAGACAGTCATGATATATTATATTGACCAGACAGTCATGATATATTATATTGACCAGACAGTGAGAATCTATTATATTGACCAGACAGTGATGGTCTATTATATTGACCAGACAGTGATGGTCTATTATATTGACCAGACAGTGATGGTCTATTATATTGACCAGACAGTGATGGTCTATTATATTGACCAGACAGTGATGGTCTATTATATTGACCAGACAGTGATGGTCTATTATATTGACCAGACAGTGATGGTCTATTATATTGACCAGACAGTGATGGTCTATTATATTTACCAGACAGTGATGGTCTATTATATTGACCAGACAGTGAGGATCTATTATATTGACAAGATAGTCGAGGGACCACTGGAATAATTAAAATACATGTCCTCAATGATGGAAAGCAGGCGGGACCATTCTAGCCAATGAGAGTGCAGATATGCGAAAAAGTCAACAACAAAAAATTTGCCATGAAAAGAGTGTTTCCCATCTTAAACTTTCCTATAACCAGGAAAATAAACCCACGAAGTGAGGATTTTGTTGTTGTATGGAGGTAAATGAGATTGTTGAATTTGGTCAACAAAAAATATAATTTTGCTACGTGAGGATTATGTGATCAAATAGAAGTTTCGTAGTGGTTAGATTGTAACGAATGCACTGATTGATAGAATTGGACTCACACATAGCCACGAAGATGTTTGGAGAGCAAAGTAAACATTTGCCCGTGCTACAGACGGCTATATACACGACTAGTAAAGAAAGGCCTACCAATTTGGTGAAGAAAGTTTTTATTTTTTACTATTTTCTGCATTGTAGAATAATTAGTGAAGACATCAAAACTATGAAATAACACATATGGAATCAGGTAGTAACCAAAAAAAAGTGTTAAACAAATCAAAATATCTTTTATATTTGAGATTTTTCAAAGTAGCCACGCTTTGCCTTGATGAAAGCTTTGCACACTCTTGGCATTTTGTCAACCAGCTTCCCGAGGTAGTCACCTGGAATGCATTTCAGTCACTAACGTGGTCTTCCTGTCTGGGTTGGCGCCCCCCTCGTGTTCTTGCCATGGGGGAGATCTTCGTGGGCTATACTCGGCCTTGTCTCAGGATGGTAAGCTGGTGGTTGAAGATATCCCTCTAGTGTTGTGGGGCCTGTGCTTTGGCAAAGAGGGTGGGGTTATATCCTGCCTGTTTGGCCCTGTCCGGGGGTATCGTCGGACGGGGCCACAGTATCTCCCGACCCCTCCTGTCTCAGCCTCCATTATTAATGCTGCAATAGTTTATGTATCGGGGAGTATTTCTCCTGTCTTATCCGGTGTCCTGTGTGAATCTAAGTATGCTCTCTCTAATTCTCTCTCTTTCTCTCGGAGGACCTGAGCCCTAGGACCATGCGTCAGGACTACCTGGCCTGATGACTCCTTGCTGTCCCCAGTCCACCTGGCCGTGCTGCTGCTCCAGTTTCAACTGTTCTGCCTGCGACTATGGAACCCTGACCTGTTCACCGGACGTGCTACCTTGTCCCAGACCTGCTGTTTTCAACTCTCTAGAGACAGCAGGAGCGGTAGAGATACTCTGAATGATCGACTATGAAAAGCCAACTGACATTTACTCCTGAGGTGCTGACCTGTTGCAGCCACTGTGATTATAATGATCTGACCCTGCTGGTAATCTATGAACATTTGAACATCTTGGCCAGGTTCTGTTATAATCTCCACCCGGCACAGCCAGAAGAGGACTGGCCACCCCTCATAGCCTGGTTCCTCTCTAGGTTTCTTCCTAGGTAAAGAAGGGCTTTATAAATACATTTGATTGATTGATTGTTTCAATGAACAGGTGTGCCTTGTTGACGTACATATCAGCCCTCTCATTGGATAGAATGGTCACACCTGATCTGGCCTCCTCCTGCCTGCCTTCCATCTTTGAGGACATGTATTTCCATTGTTAGAGCGGTCACTCGAATATCTTGTCAATATAATAGACAATCTGCTAAAACCAAGGTATGAAGGTTGTGCTGTTTGATTTGGAAACGATGCTCATAGAAAGATCCTAATAGCCAACCCTAGCACTTAACAGGCACTGTATATCGTTTGAGTGGAATCCAATAGTTTGGTTGACTTCCATCCAGGTCCCGTTAGTCCAAGATGATGTACTGATAAATGATAGACGATCAAATCAATGGATTCCAAGTCAAATCATAACAACATTCTTTCTGGGCAACAGTTTTATTCATAAATATAATATAATATATAATAATATAACATTTTGTTTTATAAATATGAGTGGGGAAAATCCATAGTGTCAACACAGTTGCATGAGGGCCTCGCAAGTTGCATTAAATAGGAGAAAAAAACACTCCAGTATCCATGCTTCTTTGTATTGCCTCCTTACGGAAATAGGGCCCCTCATTACAGACATAGGGCCCCTCATTACAGACATAGGGCCCCTCATTACAGACATAGGGCCCCTCATTACAGACATAGGGCCCCTCATTACAGACATAGGGCCCCTCATTACAGACATAGGGCCCCTCATTACAGACATAGGGCCCCTCATTACAGACATAGGGCCCCTCATTACGGACACAGGGCCCCTCATTACAGACACAGGGCCCCTCATTACAGACATAGGGCCCCTCATTACAGACATAGGGCCCCTCATTACAGACATAGGGCTCAACTGGTTTCCATTTAGAGACTGAAACCGTGACGTGAAATGAACCAACTGAGTTTGGATTCAGGCTACTAATTTTTGCTCTGTTGTGACAGAAACCAATACGTCTTCAACAAGGTAATTTGTACAAGGACACAGCGATAGGGCCTACCTGAACAACGAGCCAGCACTCATTGTTACCTGTCTGGGTCATTGAAACCAGGGCCATGTTCCACACTGTTGCTCCTCTGTCAGCTACTTCAAGCTGTTCAGCTTCTCTCGCCTCTCATACACAATCAAACACTTGGAGACGGAATATTGACTTTACATTGCAGCCAGTAAATTTTACAATATATATATATTAATTAGGAAGAAAATAAAACTACAAAGAAGCATGATTGAATTAAAAACTGTAAACTATAAATAATATCTTATTAAGTAACGATCATGCAACATCTGTGAATTGTAACTGCACTGTTAGCTGGACTAGTCTGAAGTTGTTCTGTGGTGATTATGACACGGTATATGCTGTGCTATGTTCTTGCTGTTGCCGGGTTGTTATTGACTTAGTAGGCCCAGTAAAAACTACCCCTCGGAGATGAATACAGTTTTATTGAATTGGATTTAATTGACTCTTTTATAGGTGAGAAGTTGTCCTGTTGTCCCAGACTGGAAAGATTTTATTGCCTCAAAAAGTTCCTCTGAAAGTTGTCCTTCACACAGGTCTTTCTGTAAATGTGTTAATTGTACATTATTATTATTATTATTATTAATATTAGGAAAGAAATCCTTACAGTTAACATCATTCAGTGGAAATGGAGGAGACTGAAAATAAAAGATATGCTTAAAATATTTAGCTTCCTCTTTCAAAATATAATGTGGTGAATCATGGATGACTGCATCATTTGTAACACGTTTCTGTAAATTATTTTTTGTAGCATTTCTATGTTGAAAATGTAAGAAAATTTGTGTAAATTTTTCCCAATTTTCCATCCAATTCGTTTTATTTTTGTAATACATTACACTTGATCGTTCTTGAATAAGTACGTCCATTTCTTTTTGTTTTTCCTCTAACCTATTTTGTGCCTCTATAGTACAGTTTCCGTTACCATCAACCTGCTCTGTTACTTCCTCTATTTCCTTCATTAGTCGAATCTCTTTTCACCTAAACTGCTTTAGTTTTAATGATGAGTATTGTATTGAATGGCCTCTGAAAGTACATTTCAAAGTGTCCCATACAATAAGGGGATCTGTTGTACCTATGTTGTGCAACAAAAAAATATTTATAATTTATTTATTCATTCAATTATGAATTATTTTGTCTTAGTTAAGAACATTAAGAACAAATTGTCATCCAATAGGTTTTGATGAAATGTCCAATATCCCTGCATGACGGTGATTTCCTTTACGATCCGTTGAGGTACTTAAACCGTATTATAATCTCCCACCATAAAAATAGATTAATTCCTTGCTTGTGAGCTCAATGGATAATAATATATATATTTGCAGAAGTGTGGATCATCATTATTTGGCCCATATCGATTCATTTTTATTTGACTAGGCAAGTCAGTTAAGAACAAATTCTTATTTACAATGACGGCCTAGGAACAACTGCCTTGTTCTGGGGCAGAACGACAAATTTTGGAACCTTGTCAACACGGGGATTTGAACTTGTAACCGGTCCAACGCTCTAACCACTAGACTACCTGCTGCCAATATGTTTTTGGTCCAATAGCATATTTAAAAGAATACATCTTTCTTGATAATCTGTTTTTATTATTTTTAATAATCTGCTAAATCATTACAAATGTAACTGGCAATACCTATTTCCCCACTTCCCATAATAATACACAAGTGTCAATTATACTTACCACAACTAATGTTTGTAAACTTACCATTAAAAAGCACCATGATGATAGCTGTACCATAATAATTTGCACTGTTAAACATACTGTAGCTGCAACTTGGTACACCTCAAATTGTCCTAATATTCGACCCCCCCCCCATATCTAGGTCTGTTGTCACTACCCCCCCCCCCCATATCTAGGTCTGTTGTCACTACCCCCCCCCACCAAATCTTGGTCTGTTGTCACTACCCCCCCTCCCCATATGTAGGTCTGTTGTCACTACTCCCCCCCCATATCTAGGTCTGTTGTCACTACCCCCCCCCCCCACCAAATCTTGGTCTGTTGTCACTACCCCCCCCCCCTCCCCATATCTAGGTCTGTTGTCACTACTCCCCCCCCATATCTAGGTCTGTTGTCACTACCCCCCCCCCTCCACCAAATCTTGGTCTGTTGTCACTACCCCCCCCCCCCCCCCCCCCCCCACCAAATCTTGGTCAGTTGTCACTACCCCCCCCCATATCTAGGTCTGTTGTCACTAACCTCCCCCCCTCCCCATATCTAGGTCTGTTGTCACTAACCCCCCCCCCCCTCCCCATATCTAGGTCTGTTGTCACTACTCCCCCCCCATATCTAGGTCTGTTGTCACTACCCCCCCCCCCCCCCCACCAAATCTTGGTCTGTTGTCACTACCCCCCCCCATATCTAGGTCTGTTGTCACTACCCCCCCCCCCCACCAAATCTTGGTCTGTTGTCACTACCCCCCCCCCTCCCCATATCTAGGTCTGTTGTCACTACCCCCCCCCCCCATATCTAGGTCTGTTGTCACTACCCCCCCCCACCAAATCTTGGTCTGTTGTCACTACCCCCCCCCCCTCCCCATATCTAGGTCTGTTGTCACTACCCCCCCCCCCCCCCCCCCCCCCATATCTAGGTCTGTTGTCACTACCCCCCCCCCCACCAAATCTTGGTCTGTTGTCACTACCCCCCCATATCTAGGTCTGTTGTCACTACCCCCCCCCCACCAAATCTTGGTCTGTTGTCACTACCCCCCCCCCTCCCCATATCTAGGTCTGTTGTCACTAACCTCCCCCCCTCCCCATATCTAGGTCTGTTGTCACTAACCCCCCCCCCCCCCCCCTCCCCATATCTAGGTCTGTTGTCACTAAGACCATCAGACCATCTCCCAGACTCATCTTTGTATCCTAAGGCAAACCCTTGGCCTTCATGTGGCGTAGGCCAGAAGGAGATATGGGCAGTCCCATGATAACATAATTCAATACTACCACCGCCTTCACTAACACATTCAAAGACACGTCTATTGCATATGTACGAGGGTGCTTAAGAGAGAACTAACCAAATAACAAGGAAAAGCCCGATTCTTTTTGTTTTGTTCTTAAAGTATTCCTGTTCACAGCCTGATTAGCCCTCGTGGGAATTGTCCTATATGATTAGGACCACATTGATAAGTATCTTACAGAAGAAATATGAAAAGTATAACGATGGTAGCAACAGTTTAGAGATAATCCAATTATTAGACCAAAAGGTGAGGACACAACAGTTCACCTGACACAAGACTGAATCCAAAAACATTACACTGTTGATTTGATGTGTATTTTATATGTACTGTACTTTTCACAGCATTTGTTGATAAGGACGTCTGAAAATACTCTGGGTACGTTCAGTAACATGATCAGATTATTCCTGGAAAATGTGGGGTAGATACAACATAAGACAGAACAATGACAAGGGTTTGAGTGAGAGGACTAACTGAAGTCTCCAAGTGGACACACACACACATCTCCAAAGTGTGCACAGTTCCTAAGCAATTTCAATGCACTTTTATGACTCAAAGAAGAGTCTTCAACTATAAGGTACTTTTTATTTGTGAGCTCTCCTCGCTGTGCCGTTGATAAACTAGAGTAAGGACACTTGTATTTGTTTCATTAGGAACACAACCTTGTTGCAATCCCAAAACTGTTCATTATAAATCGCAATCTGAGTCAGGTGGGCATGATTTGAAGGCTTGTTCTATTGCCAACATGACTATATATATATATATATATAGGCCCTAACCCCTTCCCCTTGGCCCTAACCCCTTCCCAACCCCTTCCCCTTGGCCCTAACCCCTTCCCAACCCCTTCCCCTTGGCCCTAACCCCTTCCCAACCCCTTCCCAACCCCTTCCCCTTGGCCCTAACCCGTTCTCAACCCCTTCCCCTTGGCCCTAATTAGCCCATTCCCAACCCCTTCCCCTTGGCCCTAAGGCCAAGGGGAAGGGGTTGGGAAGGGGTTAGGGCCAAGGGGAAGGGGTTAGGGCCAAGGGGAAGGGGTTGGGAAGGGGTTGGGGCCAAGGGGAAGGGGTTGGGAGTGATTTAGGATCGGCTGAATGATTGCAAACGTACCGCTTAGAAGAACACTGGAGGTCCATCTTCTGTAGGTCGTTATTTGCATGTCTATTTGAATGTAGCCTATAGATGTGATGTACAGTGCATTCGGAAAGTATTCAGACCCCTCGACTTTTCCTACAATTTGTTACGTTACTTTCTTCTCATCAATCTACACACAATTAGCCAATAATGACAAAGCAAAAACACTTTTTTTTTTGTTGAAATGTTTGCAAATGTATAAAAAATGTAAAACAGAAATACCTTATTTACATAAGTATTCAGACCATTTGCTAAGAGACTAAACATTGATCTCAGGTGCATCCTGTTTCCATTGATCATCCTTGAGATGTTTCTACAACTTGATTGGAGTCCACTTGGGCTAAATTCATTTGATTGGACATGATTTAGAAAAGGCACACACCTGTCTATATAAGGTCCCACAGTTGACGGTGCATGTCAGATCAAAAACCAAGCCACGAGGTCAAAGGAATTGTCCGTAGAGCTCCGAGACAGGATACCACAAGCACCTGCATTGATACTCGTCTCCAACGGTGCAGCAGAGGGTTGACCTTCCGTTAAGGTTTGGTAGAGACGGAGTGTAGGAGTTTCTGGAGGTGCTGACAGTGCAGCTATAATTGATGGGGTCAGGAATAGACACTGAAAGACAGTAGTGAACACAGACATTAGGCTACATATTATTATAAAAAAAAAAAATCACCTTTATTTAATCAGGTAGGCTAGTTATTTCACCTTTATTTAACCAGGTAGGCTAGTTATTTCACCTTTATTTAACCAGGTAGGCTAGTTATTTCACCTTTATTTAACCAGGTAGGCTAGTTATTTCACCTTTATTTAACCAGGTAGGCCAGTTATTTCACCTTTATTTAACCAGGTAGGCTAGTTATTTCACCTTTATTTAACCAGGTAAGCTAGTTATTTCACCTTTATTTAATCAGGTAGGCCAGTTATTTCACCTTTATTTAACCAGGTAGGCTAGTTATTTCACCTTTATTTAACCAGGTAGGCTAGTTATTTCACCTTTATTTAACCAGGTAGGCTAGTTATTTCACCTTTATTTAATCAGGTAGGCCAGTTATTTCACCTTTATTTAACCAGGTAGGCCAGTTATTTCACCTTTATTTAACCAGGTAGGCCAGTTATTTCGCCTTTATTTAACCAGGTAGGCTAGTTATTTCACCTTTATTTAACCAGGTAAGCTAGTTATTTCACCTTTATTTAACCAGGTAGGCTAGTTGAGAACAAGTTCTCATTTACAACTGTGACCTGGCCAAGATAAAGCAAAGCAGTGCGACACAAACAACAACACAGAGTTACACATGGAGTAAACAAACATACAGTCAATAATACAATAGAAAAAAATAAGATATTTTCAGAATTATCCAGAGGGACTTACAATCAGTGTATTCAACTAAAGTACGGTTAAAAACAAAACAAAACACAACATATCACAGTTATTGGAAAGTGAAACCTTCTTTAAAGCCTGAGTTCAGTGTGGAACGTTCAGACCCATTACCAATCTCTTCAGTAGAAGTGGAACGTTCCCATTACCAATCTCTTCAGTAGAAGTGGAACGTTCCCATTACCAATCTGGTCACGCAGGTATTTTACCCACAATCTCTCCTGTCTTTGGAGGAAAACGTGAGGTCTGGCCCTGACGTCATAGCATTAGAAGGCGGTATACAGTGACGCTTGGAATGAATAAAACCTGGATCAATAATTCACAAAGGCTCTGAGGAACCACAGGAGCTTATTTCATTGATGGACAATAGAGCAGACAAAAGGGAGCATCGCTCAGTGCAGGCAGGCCATTCACAACACAATACCATTCACAACACTGGGGACTGGTAGGAGAGGCCTATTAGCCTACTTTAAAAATAGGCCAAGATAAAATGTCAACATAATCATTAAAGGGATGATGAACTCGTGCATACCATGTTTATGTCTCTGTTTTCCAGTATGAAGGAAGTTAGAGGTAGTTTCGCGAGCCTATGCTAACTAGCGTTAGCACAATGACTGGAAGTGTATGAGTATCTGCTAGCATGCTAACAGATACCCATAGACTTAGAGTGATTGGGTAGCTGCTGCTAGTGGATACCCATAGACTTTTTATTGAACCTTTATTTAACTAGGAAAGTCAGTTAAGAACAAATTCTTATTTACAGTGACAGTCTACCATGGCCAAACCCTAACCCGGACGACGCTGGGCTAATTGTGCGCCGCCCTATGGGACTCCCAATCACGGGCCGGTTGTGATACAGCCTGGAATCGAACCAGGGTCTGTAGTGACGCCTCTAGCACTGAGATGCAGCGCCTTAGACCGCTGCGCCACTTCTGGAGGCCAGATTAAAAGGGCATCAATGCCAAAATCCCAAAGTATCCCTTTAATTATTAAATCACAAAAACAAAAGGAATTGAATAAATATGAATCATATCAATAGATAGCTATGTGAGTAGGATGGTCACGGCTAATAGATAAACTAACCTGGTGAATCTAGCCAGCGTGGCCAGACCTAGGACCCCTCCCAGTCCGTAAACACTGAGCAGTACGGCGTTGATGATGACATCGGCCTGCATCACGTACAGCTGCCATACCAGGAAGTAGACGGACAGCAGGGCGGTAGCCACCGTCATGGCCAGGTTAGCCCACATATAACCCTCCGTCTCCTGCAGGTTACCCCTCACACCTGGAAGGAGGTGGGTGGGGGAGGGAGGGGGGGAGAGAGACATAGCACGATGCCCCTGGAGCAGTATAGGGCGATCCCACGACAACGGGAGAGGAAAATATTTTGGGTATCTCAGATTTTTCTGGCAATTCTCACATAGGAACTTCGTTGAGAGGAAGGATGTTTGAAATTATTTGTACATTTGTTACGAGAATCACGATGAAAGTGTCAATTTTTTGGCCCTTTATAGACCTATACATGCCTCCTGTCAGACTCTATGATCTGTGAACCGTACATGAATACAGACATCTAGTCTGACAGTATAATGACTAGATGTTGTCTGTATTCATGTACGGTTCACAGAGCATAGAGTCTGACAGGAGGCATGTACAGGTTTAAAAAGGGCCTAAAATTGCACATTTCATCATGATTTTCAAAAATAATAAGTGTGATACAAATGTAAAAAGCATTTCAAACATCCTTCCTTGCAATGAAGTGATTATGTGAGAATTTCCCCCAAAAATCTGAGAGAGAAAAAATATTTTCTGCTCCCGCTGTCGTGGAATCGCCCTTTAAGAGGCTGAATGTCTTGCTCACACTTCAGACCCCCACTACAACTCACCTCAGTCAGACCCCCACTACAACTCAGAGTCAGACCCCCACTACAACTCACCTCAGAGTCAGACCCCCACTACAACTCACCTCAGAGTCAGACCCCCACTACAACTCACCTCAGAGTCAGACCCCCACTACAACTCACCTCAGAGTCAGACCCCCACTACAACTCACCTCAGAGTCAGACCCCCACTACAACTCACCTCAGAGTCAGACCCCCACTACAACTCACCTCAGAGTCAGACCCCCACTACAACTCACCTCAGAGTCAGACCCCCACTACAACTCACCTCAGAGTCAGACCCCCACTACAACTCACCTCAGAGTCAGACCCCCACTACAACTCACCTCAGAGACAGACCCCCACTACAACTCACCTCAGAGTCAGACCCCCACTACAACTCACCTCAGAGTCAGACCCCCACTACAACTCACCACAGTAGAGTCAGACCCCCACTATAACTCACCTCAGAGTCAGACCCCCACTACAACTCACCTCAGAGTCAGACCCCCACTACAACTCACCACAGTAGAGTCAGACCCCCACTATAACTCACCTCAGAGTCAGACCCCCACTACAACTCACCTCAGAGACAGACCCCCACTACAACTCACCTCAGAGTCAGACCCCCACTACAACTCACCTCAGAGTCAGACCCCCACTACAACTCACCTCAGAGTCAGACCCCCACTACAACTCACCTCAGAGTCAGACCCCCACTACAACTCACCACAGTAGAGTCAGACCCCCACTACAACTCACCTCAGAGTCAGACCCCCACTACAACTCACCTCAGAGTCAGACCCCCACTACAACTCACCTCAGAGTCAGACCCCCACTACAACTCACCACAGTAGAGTCAGACCCCCACTACAACTCACCTCAGAGTCAGACCCCCACTACAACTCACCTCAGAGTCAGACCCCCACTACAACTCACCACAGTAGAGTCAGACCCCCACTATAACTCACCTCAGAGTCAGACCCCCACTACAACTCACCTCAGAGTCAGACCCCCACTACAACTCACCTCAGAGTCAGACCCCCACTACAACTCACCACAGTAGAGTCAGACCCCCACTACAACTCACCTCAGAGTCAGACCCCCACTACAACTCACCACAGTAGAGTCAGACCCCCACTATAACTCACCTCAGAGTCAGACCCCCACTACAACTCACCTCAGAGTCAGACCCCCACTACAACTCACCTCAGAGTCAGACCCCCACTACAACTCACCTCAGAGTCAGACCCCCACTACAACTCACCTCAGAGTCAGACCCCCACTACAACTCACCTCAGAGTCAGACCCCCACTACAACTCACCTCAGAGTCAGACCCCCACTACAACTCACCTCAGAGTCAGACCCCCACTACAACTCACCACAGTAGAGTCGGAGCAGCTCCAGACAAGCCATAAAGAAAAGCAGACCTACGTCCTGGGTTAAGAGGTCGTCAGGGTAGCTCATCACACGACCTAGAGGACAGGCAGCAAACCAGAGACGGAGTCAAGACCAGAACTATCCGGCTCCAGACCACCTTGAGGCCAAGACCCTATCTATTGAGAACAAGACTGCATATATGGTGGTTTCAGGTAGTCTCAGGACCCAGGACCATTTTTGCAACAGGCCGACATACAAATGTCTCTTTGTCTAGGTATTTATACTGCACAAAAACAGGGACAATAAAGATGTTCTGAACTGAATCAGAACGGTAGGTACACTCACTAGAGTACAAGACGTAACAAAACAGTGTAGTGTGCATACAGAAGATTAGTCACTCTCTCTCTCTCTCTCTCTCTCTCTCTCTCTCTCTCTCTCTCTCTCTCTCTCTCTCTCACTCTCTCTCTCTCTCTCACACACACAACAACAACAGTGTGCATGCAGAAGGTGCCTCACTCTTGTAGATGATCATGCAGAGTGTGGAGAGGAAGTACAAGACGTAGTAAAGAGCTGTCAGGTAGAGCAGGAGCTGGAGAGGAACAGATGATAGCTGGAGGTGGCGGTTAAGGGCGTTTTTCATTATCTGTATCGTGTGTGTGTTCAATTCGTTTTAAAATAGCCATTCATTTTTAATTCCAAGGGAAGAAACACCTTGACACTTTTTTTTTTTACCTGTTGCTATGTCCATTGCTAGCTAACTTTATTTTGAAAAGGATACTACAACAGCAGACCTGCCTGCAAGGAAGTAAAACAATGTGTGAAATTCTGTGAACAAATATCAGTCCGTTTCTCACACACAAACGTATAAATACACACTATTTGTGGCAGCAGTAAATTAATCAGAATATGGAACTGTAAAATTATTAATCCGAAAATACATTTCAAATTCATAGTTACGTTTGTAATGCATCCGTGGCTATAGCAACGCATCCTACCTGCTCTGTTCGCCACCATGTTGAATGTTGCTCCTCCTTCTTCACCAGTGGAGTTGTTGTCTAAATAACCAGCGGTTACATGTCTCCATCTAGTGGACTGGAAGGTGAAGTACAGGGCAAAAAAACACCCAAGGTCCTGTCACGTTAAATCGGGCATTTTAGTTATCACAACACACACAAATACGAACACGCACACACGCACACACAAACACACACACACACACACACACACACACACACACACACACACACACACACACACACACACACACACACACACACACACACACACACACACACACTTAGGGTTATCTTGTGGAATGTGACAGTGGCATGAGGGGGAAAAAAGTGAAGAAACACACTTGCTCTAGAGAGAAAGGGTAAGAATGTGAAATTATAACAATTTAGACCATAGAATTACTAAACATATGTAGTTATTACTAAACATTATTAAAACTTAGCAAATTCTATTTACATGGTTTACAAACGAGAAACTTGTGAAACTAATTTATAAATGTCCTCCTTTCTTCCTCGAATTAGTCCTTTTGGAAGTTTTTATTGGTCAACTCTTTTGTTATTTAAAGCTCCTTTATCACTCTCACTACTCACACAACCGACGCGCACGGACACACACACACACACACACACACACACACACACACACACACACACACACACACACACACACACACACACACACACACACACACACACACACACACACACTCCCTCTCCATTTCACATACAGTAGTCTAATATATAGAAATGACGCAAAAGGAACTGCGTTAACCAGCTGTTTTATTGTCCCTCTTTCTCTCCATCCCTCTCTTTCTGTCTCCCCCTCTTTCTCTCCATCCCTCCCTTTCTGTCTCCCCCCTCTTTCTCTCCATCCCTCTCTTTCTGTCTCCCCCCTCTGTCTCTCCATCTCTCTCTTTCTGTCTCCCCCTCTTTCTCTCCATCTCTCTCTTTCTATCTCCTCCCTCTTTCGCTCGATCTCTCGATCTCTCGATCTCTCTCTTTCTGTCTACCCCCTCTTTCTCTCTGTCTCTCCATCTCTCTCTTTCTGTCTACCCCCTCTTTCTCTCCATCTCTCTCTTTCTATCTCCCCCCTCTTTCTCTCAGTCTTTCCATCGCTCCCTTTCTATCTCCCCCTCTTTCTCTTAGTCTTTCCATCACTCCCTTTCTGTCTCCCCCCTCTTTCTCTCCGTCTCTCCATCTCTCTCCTTCTGTCTCCCCCCTCTTTCTCTCCGTCTCTCCATCTCTCTCCTTCTGTCTCTCCCCTCTTTCTCTCCATCTCTCTCTCATTCTGTCTCCCCCCTCTTTCTCTCCATCTCTCCATTTCTCTCTTTCTGTCCTGTGTCCTCCACAACAATGTACATAGTGTGGCAGACATAAACGGACGGCTTGTTTAGGACGAACAGAGGGAAAGAGGGGGGAGACGGACGAGAGAAAGAGGGGGATAGAGAAGAGGAGAGAAAGAGGATGGGGGGGAGACAAAGAGAAAGAGAGACGATCCAGCTGTGACAGACAAGAGAACAAACCAGCATCTCTCTGACATGCACACAGTGGCATTGTTTTAGAGGGAGGGATGTAGCTAGCTGATAAGGTTGGAGAGAAATGGATTATTCCCTTCCTCCCCTGTTGGCTGGGACGCCTCGACAGAAAACAGTCGCCTGTTGCGTTGGAGTGTGACAGATAATGTGAGAGTTTAGAGATCCAGTAGCTGTTTAGGAGCAGAGACTTTTATTGACTCCAATAAAGTAAATGTCGTGGACAGAGTGTAGACCTTTTTCTTCGTCACTATAGAGGCAGAGATATTCAACTTTAATCTGCCTATTGTTGTATATACACGTTTCACAACTCAATTTGTTTTTTTTTCTCTAACATTCATGCTAAACTGGGTGTTTTAATGCGTTTATAGGTTTTATACATCATGTTTTTATTTTCAAACACATCACAAGGTCTTTAAAAAAGAAGATGATGGTACACCTGAATTTTTCCATACTTAGCACCTAGTCTACGCAAATAGAAGTGATTTAATAGTTCAACCTTTCTCGTTTCATAAAGATGACAATAATTTGACAACATTTGGACAGAACAAACAGTAATTGAGAGAGAGAGAAGAACAGTGTATCAGAGATAGGTCGTTATTATAATTTTCGAAAAAGTAACTCGTTTTGGGAGGATTATTGGATTCGTTTTGGGGTCAACCCAGAGGCTACACATTTCATATCACTAACACATCAGTTCAGTTCTGCACTGAACAGAAATGAAACACGATTGCTTATTTATTATGACTATTATGACTATTATTATGACGATTGCTTATTTATTATTTCGCTTAAATTACTTAAAAATTGTCCCAAAATAAGATGTTGTAAGGAATAACCTTTAATGTGTCCTAGGCCTATGAAAGTTACCCATCAAATATGAAGGTAAACATTTGTTGACAGTAGGCTACTGTAGCTTAGACTACTTAATGTCATCCCATGTAGGTCTCACATCCATCACCCAGGGAGGTTTTAACACACCTGTCTCATGTCCTCTCATCCCAGCCGATCACACACACACACACACACACGCACACGCACACGCACAGCGCACGGCTCTGTGGACCAGTAGGTCGCGTCTACGTCGCATCCAGAGAGAGGAGGGCGAACTGCTAGAAGACAGACGGGGAGGTCAACTACACAGACGCAGTCAAACGCTGGATATTGACGTACAACGTTTTCCCGAAGACTCCAACTTAGGTATCCATTGTCCTGCAATCAACAAGGCAACGGAAAATATATACAAGAAGAATCGAAAAAAAGTCGAAGAATTGCTCTGGGACATTATTTAACGATGTATTGATAGTTTTTCCAACGCGGAACTCGCGTTGTGCCACTTCTCTATGGCTATTTCTAATTAGGCTACCACTGAATGAGGTATAATAATTCTACCTGTTCACTTTTGTGTGGATTATTTTTATATTTAAAACGCTTGTTTTAGGCGTTGATGATTTAAAAACAAAACATGTAATATATTTATAAAGGGAAGGGAATCAAATAAATAATTGTGTTCAGGTATCGCTCCTAAAACCAGAGAGGGAATCTCTCTCTCTCTTTTGTTTTGACAAGGAGTGGATTTATGAGCGATAATAATTCCACGTTAGGACTTGGACTATAGTTGCCACCGCAGAGACATTTGGACACGCCGCCAGTCCCGACTGCGTGATGTATCCGTGAGAGTTGACCCGATATAACACAACTGTTTCGGCCGGACTCATAGGGAGCGGGGAAGTTCATGGAGGTTATTAGTGGGACCCGCTAGGATGGATGTGGTGGATGAAACCGAAGCGTTACAGAGATTTTTTGAAGGTAAGAACAATACACATTTATTGACAATATAGGCCATGTTAATGGGTTTTGTGTTTAATTTAAATGTGTGTTGGAACTAGGCTAAACAAATACAAGTCGCGGTTTGCACCTGAGCGAATAGCACCCACTTTACCAGAACTCACGCAACCTCGTTTCTACTTTTCTTATGGAGAGAAAAACTATGTGAGAAACGTTGTATATATTGTAGATCTTCTCATTCGTTGTCATATATTATGTAGTACATGCTATAGGCTATTTGTACTATTATCTAAAGCGTTAGGCATTTTCACTGGGCCGACGGTGTTGTTGGTGGGATATAGGGCTATTATATAGGCTACAGACCTACGAACAAGAAACACAGTGAAATGTCTTTTCAACTTCGTAGTCCTCTTTTTGTGTCTGTGTCTATCGTGCCAGGTTTTGTATTCAACATCAGCGTTTGAATAGCCTGCCTGTTATATAAACTATACGGTTAGTGCACTGTGTATGTACTCTAGTGCACTGGTTCTCAATCCTGGTCCTGGGGAACCAAAGGTGTGTACATTTTTCGTTTTTTCTTGCCCTTAGCTGCTACACACCTGATTAAAATCGGCAACTCATCAGGCTTTGATTGTTTTAATCCGGTGTGTAGCGCTAAGGGCAAAAACAGAAATGAACA
Source organism: Salvelinus fontinalis (assembly GCF_029448725.1). NCBI lineage: Eukaryota > Metazoa > Chordata > Actinopteri > Salmoniformes > Salmonidae > Salvelinus > Salvelinus fontinalis. Next base: position 2,652,218 of record NC_074669.1, read on the forward strand.
CCCCTTCAGGTCCCTAGGACCAGGATTAGGAACCACTGATCTAGTGTACTTTATGTTTCTTTATGTCGTGAATAATCATGGTTGACTTTCAGAGCTGATAGTTCAACAATGAAGAAAAGCAAAGCAGGCTGAACAAGGAAGGTAGATGAGGTTTTTTCCTGGGACCTTTCACCCCTTTAAGTCTATAGATTAAAAAAAAGGCTCTTGAAGATGTCTATTGATTTGAATTATTAGAGTCCCTCAAATAACTTAGTAATAAAATATTTAACAAAATAAAAAAGAACTAGTAAGAGTTAGAATGGTAAATAAAATGTTAGGAGCAAATGTGATGTTGACGAGTTGCAGGACTTGAAGAATGGGGAGAACTGGGAGTTCTGAGGAGAAAAGGGGGAGGAGGAGGAGAGAGAGAGAGGATATAGGAATGCAGAAGGAAGATGAATGGTGTGGTTTATAAAGGGGTAAACTGGGGTACTCCGTGTGAGAGAGAAACCCAGACCGAACGTATTACTGTTTGACATAAAGCCATAGACGTTGAGTCTCAGGTTTACATCTGTGGTCAACGGTGTTAAAACTGAGATGTGTCATTTTACACAGAGGTTATGGTTGTTACACATTATAATTGTTGTATTACATTTTATACTTTACTTCAGTCACTACTCTATTTTATTTATAAAAAAATAACAAAATTGCATCCCTCCCAGACAAGTTTTTTAGTTGTTGTGGGGTCAAATGTAGGTTAAAACGTTATCACTTTGCTAAGTTCGATGATGCTGTGGTTATGGTTGTTGTGATACGCTGAAAACGATCCTTTTTTATGGTTGCTTTATAAGCTATATAGACAAAAAGTATGTGGACACGCCTTCAAATTAGTGGATTCGGCTATTTCAGCAACACCCGTTGCTGACAGGTGTATAAAATCGAGCTCACAACCATGCAATCTACATAGACAAACAGTGGCAGTAGAATGGCCCGTACTGAAGAGCTCAGTGACTTTCAACATGGCACCGTCATAAGATGACACCTTTCCAACAAGTTAGTCCGTCAATGTTCTGCCTCGCAGAATGGGAATGGCAGAATGGGAATGGCAGAATGGAAACGGCAGAATGGGAACGGCAGAATGGGAACGGCAGAATGGGTACGGCAGAATGGGGGCGGCAGAATGGGTACGGCAGAATGGGAACGGCAGAATGGGAACGGCAGAATGGGTCCGGCAGAATGGGTCCGGCAGAATGGGACCGGCAGAATGGGAACGGCAGAATGGGAACGGCAGAATGGGAACGGCAGAATGGGGACGGCAGAATGGGAACGGCAGAATGGGACGGCAGAATGGGAACGGCAGAATGGGAACGGCAGAATGGGAACGGCAGAATGGGGGACAGAATGGGGACGACATGACAATGACCCCGTGCACAAAGTGAGGTCCATACAGAAATAGTTTGTCGAGATCGGTGTGGAAGAACTTGACTGGCCTGACCTCAACCCCAACGAAAATCTTTTGGATGAATTGGAATGCCGACTGCGAGCCAGGCCTAATTGCCCAACATCAGTGCCCGATTCCACTAATGCTCTTGTGGCTAAATGGAAGCAAGTCCCTGCAGCAATGTTCTAACATCTAGTGGAAAGCCTTCCTGTTATAGCAGAAAACCAACTCCATATTAATGCCCATGAATTAGATGTTCAACGAGCAGGTGTCCACATACTTTTGGTCATGTAGTGTGTGTATTACTCGTTGCCCTATATAACTCATGAGTATTACTCGTCTCCCTATATAACTCATGGGTATTACTCGTTGCCCTATATAACTCATGCTTATTACTCGTTGCCCTATATAACTCATACGTATTACTCGTTGCCCTATATAATTCATACGTATTACTCAGTGTCCTATATAACTCATGGGTATTACTCGTTGCCCTATATATCTTATACGTATTACTCATTGCCCTATATATCTCATGGGTATTACTCATTGCCCTATATAACTCATGGGTATTACTCGTTGCCCCATATAACTCATATGTATTACTCGTTGCCCTATATAACACATGGGTATTACTTGTTGCCCTATATAACTCATACGTATTACTTGTTGCCCTATATAACTCATGCGTATTACTCATTGCCCTATATAACTCATGCTTGTTACTCATTGCCCTATATAACACATGGGTATTACTCGTTGCCCTATATAACTCATGGGTATTACTCGTTGCCCTATATAACTCATGGGTATTACTCGTTGCCCTATATAACACATGGGTATTACTCGTTGCCCTATATAACTCATGGGTTTTACTCGTTGCCCTATATAACTCATGGTATTACTCGTTGCCCTTAATAACTCATGGGTAATACTCGTTGTCCAATTTAACTCATATGTATTACTCGTTGTCCAATTTAACTCATATGTATTACTCATTGCCCTATATAACTCATACGTATTACTCATTGCCCTATATAACTCATGGTATTACTCGTTGCCCTATATAACTCATGGGTATTACTCGTTGCCCTTAATAACTCATGCTTATTACTCGTTGCCCTATATAACTCATACGTATTACTTGTTGTCCTATATAGCTCATACGTATTACTCAGTGTCCTATATAACTCATGGGTATTACTCTTTGCCCTATATAACTCATACGTATTACTCTTTGCCCTATATAACTCATACGTATTACTCATTGCCCTATATAACTCATGGGTATTACTCATTGCCCTATATAACTCATACGTATTACTCTTTGCCCTATATAACTCATACGTATTACTCATTGCCCTATATAACTCATGGGTATTACTCATTGCCCTATATAACTCATACGTATTACTCGTTGTCCTATATAGCTCATACGTATTACTCGTTGCCCCATATAACTCATATGTATTACTCGTTGCCCTATATAACACATGGGTATTACTCGTTGCCCTGTATAACTCATGGGTATTACTCGTTGCCCTATATAACTCATACGTATTACTCAGTGTCCTATATAACTCATGGGTATTACTCGTTGCCCTATATAACTCATACGTATTACTCATTGCCCTATATATCTCATGGGTATTACTCATTGCCCTATATAACTCATGCTTGTTACTCATTGCCCTATATAACTCATACGTATTACTCGTTGCCCTATATAACTCATGGGTATTACTCGTTGCCCTATATAACTCATGGGTATTACTCGTTGCCCTATATAACTCATGGGTATTACTCGTTGCCCTATATAACTCATGGGTATTACTCGTTGCCCTATATAACTCATGGGTATTACTCGTTGTCCTATATAACTCATGGGTATTACTCGTTGCCCTATATAACTCATGGGTATTACCCGTTGCCCTATATAATGCATTCGTATTACTCGTTGCCCTATATAACTCATGGGTATTACTCAGTGTCCTATATAACTCATGGGTATTACTCGTTGCCCTATATAACTCATGGGTATTACTCATTGCCCTAAATAACTCATGGGTATTACTCGTTGCCCTATATAACTCATGGGTATTACTCGTTGTCCTATATAACTCATGGGTATTACTCGTTGCCCTATATAACTCATGGGTATTACCCGTTGCCCTATATAATGCATTCGTATTACTCGTTGCCCTATATAACTCATGGGTATTACTCAGTGTCCTATATAACTCATGGGTATTACTCGTTGCCCTATATAACTCATGCTTATTACTCGTTGCCCTATATAACTCATACGTATTACTTGTTGTCCTATATAGCTCATACGTATTACTCAGTGTCCTATATAACTCATGGGTATTACTCTTTGCCCTATATAACTCATACGTATTACTCTTTGCCCTATATAACTCATACGTATTACTCATTGCCCTATATAACTCATGGGTATTACTCATTGCCCTATATAACTCATACGTATTACTCTTTGCCCTATATAACTCATACGTATTACTCATTGCCCTATATAACTCATGGGTATTACTCATTGCCCTATATAACTCATACGTATTACTCGTTGTCCTATATAGCTCATACGTATTACTCGTTGCCCCATATAACTCATATGTATTACTCGTTGCCCTATATAACACATGGGTATTACTCGTTGCCCTGTATAACTCATGGGTATTACTCGTTGCCCTATATAACTCATACGTATTACTCAGTGTCCTATATAACTCATGGGTATTACTCGTTGCCCTATATAACTCATACGTATTACTCATTGCCCTATATATCTCATGGGTATTACTCATTGCCCTATATAACTCATGCTTGTTACTCATTGCCCTATATAACTCATACGTATTACTCGTTGCCCTATATAACTCATGGGTATTACTCGTTGCCCTATATAACTCATGGGTATTACTCGTTGCCCTATATAACTCATGGGTATTACTCGTTGCCCTATATAACTCATGGGTATTACTCGTTGCCCTATATAACTCATGGGTATTACTCGTTGTCCTATATAACTCATGGGTATTACTCGTTGCCCTATATAACTCATGGGTATTACCCGTTGCCCTATATAATGCATTCGTATTACTCGTTGCCCTATATAACTCATGGGTATTACTCAGTGTCCTATATAACTCATGGGTATTACTCGTTGCCCTATATAACTCATGGGTATTACTCATTGCCCTAAATAACTCATGGGTATTACTCGTTGCCCTATATAACTCATGGGTATTACTCGTTGTCCTATATAACTCATGGGTATTACTCGTTGCCCTATATAACTCATGGGTATTACCCGTTGCCCTATATAATGCATTCGTATTACTCGTTGCCCTATATAACTCATGGGTATTACTCAGTGTCCTATATAACTCATGGGTATTACTCGTTGCCCTATATAACTCATGGGTATTACTCGTTGCCCTATATAACTCATACCTGTCCAGAAATGTCGTTTCTGCGTGGTCAAATACAGTGTATGACAGATAGGACCGATTCTTTGTGTATGTTTGACCGCTGGGGAAACCCCTATAAGAGACGTTACCGCTAAAGTTCAGTGATTGATGTGACTAATGTGTGTCAGACCTTCCCAGTAATGTGTCATTGTGTAATGTTGTGTTGAAACACAGTGTCAAGTGTTTAGAGAGACAAGAGACCATAAAGACAGAACAATGTACCTCAAATGGCACCCTATTCCCTATTTAGTGCACTACTTTTGACCAGGGCCTATAGGGCATAGCGTGCACTACTTTTGCACTATATAGAGAATGGGGTTCCATTTGAGACACAGATAGAGACTGTAGCTAGGTGCCCAATAAATTATGTTTAGCACATTATTATGATAGTATATGCACTGTTGACTCGACTATACACAGTTATCCATGACTGTCAAGTGCTCCCTAGTCCCTACCACTCTGACAACCATTTAGAGTGTTTACATTCTTTCTTGAGAGTGAGAGAGAGAGGGAGAGGGGGAGAGAGAGACAGAGAGAGGGAGAGAGGGGGGAGAGCAAGAGACACACAGAGACGGAGAGAGAGAGAGCGCAAGAGGGAGAGAGAGAGAGACAGAGAGAGAGACGGGGAGAGAGAGAGACACAGAGAGAGAGAGATGGGGGAGAAAGAGACACAGAGACGGAGAGAGAGAGAGAGAGGGAGAGGGGGGAGAGAGAGACACAGAGACGGAGAGAGAGAGAGAGAAAGAGAGAGAGAGAGAGAGAGAGAGAGAGAGAGAGAGAGAGAGAGAGAGAGAGAGAGAGAGAGGGGGGAGAGAGAGACACACACAAAGACGGAGAGAGAGAGAGATGTTCTTATATTGGCTCTAAGACTGGAATGGTTGCTTCATTGAGGTAGAAAGAGTAAACCACTGGAGCTCTATTTACAGTTCAGTGAATCGGCTCGTTACTTAGACATCAGTCAAAAGGTGGGAGGGCAGGACAGGTAAGAAAGACAGGCCAGCCACCCTCACATTAACTCTTTCCAGTGTATATTCTATTGAATTATAATATTATTTTCTTTACACCTAATTTTCTCCCCAATTTCGTGATTCCGATCTTGTCTCATCACTGCAACTCCCCAACGGGCTGGGGGGAGAGGCGAAGGTCGAGTAAACTCCCCAACGGGCGGGGGGAGAGGCGAAGGTCGAGTCAACTCCCCAACGGGCTGGGGGAGAGGCGAAGGTCGAGTAAACTCCCCAACGGGCGGGGGGAGAGGCGAAGGTCGAGTCAACTCCCCAACGGGCTGGGGGGAGAGGCGAAGGTCGAGTCAACTCCCCAACGGGCTGTGGGAGAGGCGAAAGTCGAGTCAACTCCCCAACGGGCGGGGGGAGAGGCGAAGGTCGAGTCAACTCCCCAACGGGCTGGGGGAGAGGCGAAGGTCGAGTCATGCGTCCTCTGACACATGACCCGCCAAACCGCGCTTTCTTAACACCCGCCTGCTTAACCTGGAAGCCAACTGTACCAATGTGTCAGAGGAAACACTGTTCAACTGACAACCAAGGTCAGCCTGCAGGCTCCCGGCCCGCCACAAGGAGTCACTAGAGCGCGATGAGCACAAGTAAAGCCTCCCCGAACCCGGACAACGCTGGCCCTACGGGACTACCGATCATGGCCGGGGTCGAACCGCAGGCTGTAGTGATGCAGTGCCACTCCGAAGGCACCCATCATAGTTGTTTAATACTAATACTAATAACGCTAATTCCTTAGCATTGGCTACATTTCTTTAAATGTACAATTCTGTGAACTGTCTTGTGCAATTTAAAAAGACTGTACACAATACCTGTTAGCAAAGGTGACAACTAGACGTGCAGGGGCTGGCAGGGTATTTGTAGTCTTGCAAGATATCTACTTCGATGCTAATCTACTTTGATGCTAATCTACTTCGATGCTAATTAGCATTTTCGAACATGAGAGATTTACATGATTATCAAAACGTCACACCAGGGGTCGCTTGTACGAAACATAACCCTCAAGTGTTAGATAGATAGATAATGTCTTGAAGAGAATACAGAGCCATTTCAGATAGATAATGTTTTAAAGAGAATACAGAGCCATTTCAGATAAATAATGTCTTACTGAGAATAGAGAGCCATTTCAGATAGATAATGTCTTGAAGAGAATACAGAGCCATTTCAGATAGATAATGTCTTACTGAGAATACAGAGCCATTTCAGATAGATAATGTCTTAAAGAGAAGACAGAGCCATTTCAGAGACCACTACAGACCCAGTATTTGGCATTTAACCTATTTAACCTGGGTCTCATACACACACACACACACACACACACACACACACACACACACACACACACACACACACACACACACACACACACACACACACACACACACACACACACACACACACACACACACACACACTGCTGTAATGTACAGTATTTGTCCGGTGGTAAACTATGGTTAAGTAGGATTAGTGAGAAATGTATACACTAAGACTAATGCACAGGGAACATTCCTGGAATAACATAAACCTGGTGATGTTTAACACAAAGAGGGGTTTTCTCCCAGTCCTTTTAACTCTCTCTCTCTGAGGGGGGAGGGCGGGGGGGGGGGGGGAGAGATAGCACACACAGACACAAGGTGGAAAAAAATATAAAAACATGAACACCACCTCTGTCTCACACACACACACACACACACACACACACACACACACACACACACACACACACACACACACACACACACACACACACACACACACACACACACACACACACACACACACACACACACACTGGTGAGTATCAGCAGATTACGACCCATATCTGTCAATAGTGTTGAGAGAGAGGGAGTCACTGTTACAGATGGAGTTGTGCCTCATCACTGTTATGTGGCTACAAGATGCTGTACTTCTGTCCAGCAACACAGTCTGGAAAAACCTGACATTCTCCAACATCAGTCTGGAGAACCTCAGTCTGGAGAACCTCAGTCTGGAGAACCTCAGTCTCCAACATTCATCTGGAGAGACTCACAGTCTCCAACATCAGTCTGGAGAACCTCAGTCTCCAACATTCATCTGGAGAGACTCACAGTCTCCAACATCAGTCTGGAGAACCTCAGTCTCCAAAATTCATCTGGAGAGACTCACAGTCTCCAACATCAGTCTGGAGAACATCAGTCTGGAGAACCTCAGTCTGGAGAACCTCACAGTCTCCAACATCAGTCTGGAGAACCTCACAGTCTCCCACATCAGTCTGGAGAAACTCAGTCTCCAACATCAGTCTGGAGAACCTCAGTCTCCAACATCAGTCTGGAGAACCTCAGTCTCCAACATCAGTCTGGAGAACCTCAGTCTCCAACATCAGTCTGGAGAGACTCACAGTCTCCAAATCAGTCTGGAGAACCTCAGAGTCTCCACCATCAGTCTGGAGAACCTCACAGTCTCTAATATCAGTCTGGAGAACCTCACAGTCTCCAGCATCAGTCTGGAGAACCTCACAGTCTCCAACACCAGTCTGGAGAACCTCACAGTCTCCAATATCAGTCTGGAGAACCTCACAGTCTCCAGCATCAGTCTGGAGAACCTCAGTCTCCACCATCAGTCTGGAGAACCTCAGTCCCCAACATCAGTCTGGAGAACCTCAGTCTCCAACATCAGTCTGGAGAACCTCAGTCTCCACCATCAGTCTGGAGAACCTCAGTCTCCAACATACACCATGGGTATGACAAAACATTTATTTGTACTGCTCTAATTACGTTGGTAATCAGTTTATAACAGCAATAAGGCACCTCTGGGGTTTGTGGTTTATGGCCAATATACCACGGCTAAGGGCTGTATCCAGGGCTAAGGGCGTTGCGACGCGACTAAGAACAGCCCTTAGCCGTGGTATATTGGCCATATACCACACCCCCTCGTGTCTTATTGCTTAAATACATAGCAGTGATGGAATAAAATAAAACCCGTTAGTTATCTGGACAGGCACTTTAAAGGACAATCGATTTGTGGCGATGACCTCACACAGTAAAATCTTCAATAGGATATATTGGTCCTAGGACCCCATCTGATCGTCTTCAGTGTGCAAGGTGGATTGAGTGTTATTCTAATCCTACCCAGAAGCCTTTATTATATGCAGCAGGAGATTATAGCGATAGTCTGCTGTGACCTTCTCTATCTACTCTACCTTCTCTACCCTCTCGATATTCTCTACCTTCTCTACCTTCTCGATATTCTCTACCTTATCTACCTTCTCGATATTCTCTACCTTCTCTATCTTCTCTACCTTCTCTACCTTCTCGATATTCTCTACCTTCTCTATCTTCTCTATCTTCTCTACCTTCTCTACCTATGGACTGTCACATGAAGATGGTCAGACTGGTAACACATATTTTTAAATACACCAGTAGTCATGGATACACCAGTAGTCATGGATACACCAGTCGTCATGATTCAGGCAACTTATTCTCCAGGTCCTGAGAGCCGAGTGGGTGGTAGGGTGGTGTGGTGTGTGTGGTGTGGTGTGTGTGGTGTGGTGTAGTGTAGTGTGGTTTAGTGTGGTGGGGGGCAGTAGTTTAACTCTGTGAGTTAGGGGGGGGCAGTAGTTTAACTCTGTGAGTTAGAGGTTGGTGTGGTGGGGGGCAGTAGTTTAACTCTGTGAGTTAGGGGGGGCAGTAGTTTAACTCTGTGAGTTAGAGGTTGGTGTGGTGGGGGGGAGGAGTAGTTTAACTCTGTGAATTAGAGGTTGGTGTGGTGGGGGGCAGTAGTTTAACTCTGTGAATTAGGGGGGGCAGTAGTTTAACTCTGTGAGTTAGGGGGGGCAGTAGTTAAACTCTGTGAATTAGAGGTTGGTGTGGTGGGGGGCAGTAGTTTAACTCTGTGAGTTAGAGGTTGATGTGGTGGGGGGGCAGTAGTTTAACTCTGTGAATTAGAGGTTGGTGTGGTGGGGGGCAGTAGTTTAACTCTGTGAGTTAGGGGGGGCAGTAGTTAAACTCTGTGAATTAGAGGTTGGTGTGGTGGGGGGCAGTAGATTAACTCTGTGAGTTAGGGGGGCCAGTAGTTTAACTCTGTGAATTAGAGGTTGGTGTGGTGGGGGGCAGTAGTTTAACTCTGTGAATTAGGGGGGGGCAGTAAATTGTAGAGTCTCATAGTCCATGGTTTACTCCTGCTCTGTAACAGTGAGTGTGTGGCCGTTAGAGGAATCCATTGTTTTTGACCAGCCAGGCTTACAACATTTGTTATATTTTACGCCCTTGCAGCTTTACAGTCATATAACATGTCAGTACTTCTCAACACAGTAATCTCTTTGGCCTAGAAATGATGTTTGTTTCTCAGCTTGTACTTTTTAGGGATGTTCTGTGGAGGAATTTGGACACTGTTTTTAGTAGGTTGGTCTACTTCCTAGTTACTATTGGAATACCCTGAGATCATTTTATCTTCTCCTTCCTGTGTTGTAACGATGTGCGCTGAGAGTCAGGAAGCAAGTTCAGGGAGTGAGTGTTTTAATACATCGACACAGCGTAATACAAAAACAAGAAACACTAACAGCACACAGATATATAGGGAAGGTAATCAGGGAAGTGATGGAGTCCAGGTGAGTCTGATGATGCGCAGGTGCACGTATCGATGGTGACAGGTGTGCGCCACAACGAGCAGCCTGGTCACCTAGAGGCCAGAGATGGAGTACACGTGACACTGGGACCTCTCTCTCTCTCCCTCTCTCTCTCTCTCTCTCTCTCTCTCTCTCTCTCTCTCTCTCTCTCTCTCTCTCTCTCTCTCTCTCTCTCTCTCCCTCTCTCTCTCTCTCTCTCTCTCTGTCTCTCTCTCTCTCTCCCTCTATCTCTCTCTCTCCCCGTCTCTCTCTCTCTCTCTCTCTCTCTGTCTGTCTGTCTGTCTGTCTGTCTGTCTGTCTGTCTCTCTCTCTCTCTCTCTCTCCCTCTCGCTCTCTCTCTCTTCTTCTTCTCCCTCTCTTTCTTTCCTCCTCTCTCTCTCAATGAAATTAAATTCAAAAAGCTTTATTGGCAAGGGAAACATACAGTATGTTTACATTGCCAAAGCAAATTGAATAGATAATTAAGAAATGGGAAATAAACAATCAGTAAACATTACTCTCACAAAGATTTAAAAGAATATCAATATTTTAAATGCTACATTATTGTTGAAACAATGGTCAAACAGTTAAAGTACAAAAGGGAAAATAAATAAACAGATAAATATAGGTTGTATTTACAATGGTGTTTGTTCTTCACTCGTTGCCCTTTTCTCATGGCACCGTGCTGCTGTGATGGCACACTGCAGTATTTCACCCAGTAGATATGGGAGTTTATCAATGTTTGATTTGTTTTCAAATTATTAGTGGATCTGTGTGATCTATGGGAAATGTGTGTCTCTAATGTGTTCAGACATTTGACAGGAGGTTAGGAAGTGCAGCTCAGTTTCCACTTCATTTTGTGAGCAGTGTGCACATAGCCTGTCTTCTCTTGAGAGCCAGGTCTGCCTACGGCGGCCTTTCTCAACAGCAAGGCTATGCTCACTGAGTCTGTACATAGTCAAGGATTTTCTTAATTTGGGGTCAGTCACTGTGGTCAGGTATTCTGCCACTATGTACTCTCTGTTTAGGGCCAGATAGCATTCTAGTTTGCTCTGTTTTTTGGGGGATTGATTCTTTCCAGTGTTTCAAATAGTTCTCTTTTTGCTTTCTGATCATTTGGTTTGGTCTAAATGTGTTTCTGTCCTAGGGCTCTGTGGGGTCTGTTTTTGTTTGTAGACTGTAACCCAGAACCAACTGGCTGAGGAGACTCTTCTCTAGGTTCATCTCTCTGTAGGTGAGGGCTTTGTGGTGGAATGTGTTGGCATCGCTTCCTTTTAGGTGGTTGGAGAATTTAACAGCTCTTTTTTAGGATGTTGATAACTAACAAGTATAGTACTAATTCTGCTCTGCATGCATTTTGTTTTACACAAAGTATATTTTTGCAGAATTCTTGGTTGGTGAGCGGACCCCAGACCTCACAACCCTAAGGTGCAAAGGGTTCTATAACTGATTGAAGTATCTTTAACCAGATCCTAATAGAATGTTGAGTTTTATGTTCCTTTTGATATCGTAGAAGGCCTTCTTGCCTTGTCTCTTAGATCATACGCAGATTTGTGGAAGTTACATGTGCTGTTGATGTTTAGGCCGAGGCATGTGTATTTCTTTGTGTGCTCTACGGCAACAGTATTTAGATAGAATTTGTATTTGTTATCTTGGCTACTGGACCTTTTTTGGAACACCATTTTCTTGGTCTCACTGAGATTTACTGTCAGGACCCAGGTCTGACAGAATCTGTGCAGAAGATCTAGGTGCTGCTGTAGTCCCTCCTTGGTTGTGGACAGAAGCACCAGATCATCAGCAAACAGTATACAGTTGACTTCAGGTTCTAGTAGGGCGAGGCCGGGTGCTGCAGACTGTTCTAGTGCCCGCGCCAATTCGTTGATATATATGTTGAAGAGGATGGGGCTTAAGCTGCATCCCTGTCTCAACCCACGGTCCCGTGGGAAATCGGTGTGTTTATTGTCAATTATTACCTCACACTTGTTATTTGTGTACATTGATTTTATAATGTTGTATGTTTTTCCCCAACACCGCTTTCCATCAATTTGTATAGCAGACCCTCGTGCCAAATTATGTCAAAAGCCGTTTTGAAATCAACAAAGCATGAAAATACTTTTTTGGGGGTTTTGTGTTGTTTGTTTGTCAGTAAGTGTGTGCAGGGTGTATATGTGGTCTGTTGTATGGTATTTTGGTAAGAAACCAATTTAATATTTTCTCAGGACATTGTTTCACTGAGGAAATTGATTGTGGTATACTGATGCATATTCCAAGGTAATTATAAGGTGTCAAATTTGTCTCCACTTTTGTGGATTGGGGTGATCAGATCTTGCTTCCAAATATTAGGGAAGATGCCCGGAGCTGAGAATTGAAGAGTTTAAGAATAGCCCGTTTGAATTTGTGGTCTGTATATTTTATCATTTCATTGAGGATACTATCAACACTACAGGCCTTTTTGGGTTGGAGGATTTGTATTTTGTCCTGTAGGTCATCCAATGTAATTGGAGAATGCAGTGTGTTTTGGTATTCCTTATTAGCTGATTCTAAGTTTTGCAAATGGTAATGTATATGTTTTTGCTCTTGTGTTATATGTCCCGAAAAGATTGAAGAAGTTATTTATCCATTTATCTCCATTTTGGATAGTGTTGTTTGTTTAGTGTGCTCCAATTTTCCCAGAAGTGATTTGATTCTATGAAGTCTTCAATCACAATGAGCTGTTTTCTGTCATGCCTTAGTGTGTTTCTGTATTGTTTTAGTGATTCACCATAGTGAAGGCGTAGACTCAGGTTTTCTGGTTCTCTGTGTTTTTGGTTGGATTGGTTTCTGAGTTTCTTTCTTAGGTTTTTACATTCTTCATCAAACCATTTCTCTTTGTTGTTAGTTGTCTTAGGTTTTTACATTCTTCATCAAACTATTTCTCTTTGTTATTAGTTGTCTTAGGTTTTCTGCCTGGAATGTAAATATGATATGTTAGCTGATAGGTTCATGATAGGTTAACACCTTCACTATTGCAGGAAAACATTTTGTCCAGGAAGTTGTCAAGGAGGGATTGGATTTGGTGTTGGCCAAATGTTTTTTGGTAGGTCTCAACCCTCCTTCCATCTAAAGCATTTCTTAATAGTTTGTTCTGCTTCGATGCCTCATGATTGAGTATTGCTCCGATCAAGTAAATAGTGATTTTTCTGCGATCTGATAGGGGTGTTAGTGCTGTGGGCTGACTGTGAACGCTCTGAGAGACTATGGGTTGAAGACAGTGATAAAGTAGTCTACAGTACTACTGCCAAGAGATGAGCTATAGGTGTACCTAACATAGGTATTGACTATGTAAATACCCAGTGTGCGACAGAGCTGCACCAGTTGTGACCTGTTTTTGTTTGGTTATGTTGTCCTAGTAGTGTCTAGGGGGGCATATGGGGGAGGCAATGCTGTCACCTCCAGGTAGATGTTTGTCCCCCTGTGTGCTGAGAGTGTCAGGTTCTTGTCCAGTTCTGGCATTTAGGTCGCCACAGACTAGTACATGTCCCTGGGCCTGGAAATGATTGACCTCTCCTTCTAGGATGGAGAAGCTGTCTTCATTGAAGTGTGGGGATTCTATTGAGTAGCACATATGAGGACATGTTTCTCTGTTGAGATAATTTCCTTATTAATTACTCACCAGATGTAAAATGTTCCTGTTTTGACTAAAATAATAGAGTGGGTTAGGTCTGCTCTATACTAAATGAGCATACCCCCTGAGTCTCTTCCCTGTTTCACACCTGGTAGTGTGGTGGATGGGACTACCAGCTCTCTGTAACCTAAAGGGCAACCAGTGGTTCCATCTCCTCTATACCTCCCACCTGGTAGTGTGGTGGATGGGACTACCAGCTCTCTGTAACCTAGAGGGCAACCAGTGGTTCCATCTCCTCTATACCAGGTTTCTTGTAGGATGACACTGTCTGTATTTCTGATTTCTTTGGTGAAGTCCGGGTTCCTGCTCTTTAGGCCAAAAGCAGATGACTTCAGACCTTGGATATTCCAGGATGAGATAGTGAAGGATTTGTGTTCCAAAAAAGTTGTGTGGTTTGGCCTCAGACCAGTAAGTGTGAGAAGAACCTGCTGAGCATATGTGTGACTTCCATGTTGAGGCCCTCTTTGTGGGAGTGGGGGGCACGGGGTGGGCAGGAGGGGCATAGGTCTGATCTGAGGGGGCCTAAATAGGGTGTGGGCATGGTGGGTTTGGGTGGGGGTGTGGATGTGGCTGGTGGTGTTGTGGTCTGGATGTAGGTCCTCTCGGTGTGGGTCGTCTATCTGTAGGTCCCGGGAGGGGGTCTCGCTGGTCTGGGCGCGGGTCTCGCTGGTCAGGGCGGGGTGTCTATTGAGAGCAATGTCCTTTAGGTTCCGGGCGAAGGTGGGCACTGCTGCCTTGTATAGGTGGACCTGGTCATAAAGGTGGGCACTGCTGCCTTGTATAGGTGGACCTGGTCATAAAGGTGGGCACTGCTGCCTTGTATAGGTGGACCTGGTCATAAAGGTGGGCACTGCTGCCTTGTATAGGTGGACCTGGTCATAAAGGTGGGCACTGCTGCCTTGTATAGGTGGACCTGGTCATAAAGGTGGGCACTGCTGCCTTGTATAGGTGGACCTGGTCATAAAGGTGGGCACTGCTGCCTTGTAGAGGTGGACCTGGTCATAAAGGTGGGCACTGCTGCCTTGTATAGGTGGACCTGGTCATAAAGGTGGGCACTGCTGCCTTGTATAGGTGGACCTGGTCATAAAGACTGTCCAAGTCCTAAAGTTTGTTTTCTTATATATGTTCCCCGTTTGAGTCCATAAGGAGGATAATCTGTGGCTTGTGTTTGTCCTCAGTGGGTGTGGAGGGGTTGTCAGGAGGGCTGACAGGGGGGTGCTCTCTCTCATTCCCTCACTCTCTCTCTCTCTCTCTCTCCCTCTCTCTCATTTCCTCCCTCCCTCTCTCTCTCTCTCTTGTTCTCTCTCTCTCTCTCATTCCCTCCTTCTCTCTCGCTCTCCCTCCCTCTCCCATTCCCTCCCTCTCTCCCTCTCCCACTCACTCTCTCTCTCTCTCCCTCTCTCATTCCCTCCCTCTCTCTCGCTCTCTCCCTCCCTCCCTCCCTCTCCCATTCCCTCCCTCTCTCCCTCCCCCTCTCACTCTCTCTCTCTCCCTCTCTCTTTCTCTCTCTCTCCCTCTCCCTCTCTCCCTCTCTCTCCCACTCTCTCCCTCTCTCTCCCTTTTCCTCTCTCTCTTTTTCTCTCGCTCCCTCTCCCCCTCTCTTTCCCACTCTCCCACTCTCTCCCTCTCCTAATCCTTTGAGCCAGGTCGACCAGACCGTTGTGTCGGGGGCTGGTGTGCGACAAGAGCTGTGTGTGGCGGACTGGTACAGCCATGTCTCATGACTTGACTAGGGAGTAATCCCCATTACAACACACACATATACACACACTTACACTTACACACACACACACACACGCACGCGGTCGCACGGACATTGGTAACCCCAAACTGCTACTCTCAGGCAGGTCTCAGGAGGAAAGAGCAAAGCGTTACCACAACAGCTGTAGGGAAAGAACTATATGAAAAATAGAGAGGGATTTTATATTCAAATTTTTCAGTGCAGGTGCTCTCTCATCTTCAGAAGGATGCTTTGGCTACACGCAGGTACCCTGCTCCTCTGATTATCTCTCTCTCTCGCTCTGTCTCTCTCACTCTGTCTCTCTCTATGTCTATCTCTGTCTCTCTCTATGTCTCTCTGTCTCTCTCTGTCTCTCTCACTCTGTCTCTCTCTATGTCTATCTCTGTCTCTCTCTATGTCTCTCTGTCTCTCTCTGTCTCTCTCTCTCGCTCTGTCTCTCTCGCTCTGTCTCTCTCAATGTCTCTCTCTATGTCTCTCTCTGTCTCTGTCTCTCTGTCTCTCTCTCTCTCTCTGTCTCTCTCTATGTCTCGCTCTCTCTCTGTTTCTATCTCTGTATCTCTCTCTCTCTCTTTCTCTCTATCTATGTCTGTCACTCTCGATCTCTGCCTCTCTCTGTCTCTCTGCCTCTCTCTCTGTCTCTCTGTCTCTCTCTCTCTCTGTTTCTATCTCTGTATCTGTCTGTCTGTCTGTCTGTCTGTCTGTCTGTCTGTCTGTCTGTCTATCTGTCTCTCTATCTCTCTGTCTGTCTTTTTGTCTCTATCTCTGTCTTTCTGTCTCTCTCTGTGTGTCTGTCTCTCTGTCTCTCTCTGTGTGTCTGTCTCTCGCACTAGATCGCTATGTGCTCTGTCTCTCTGTCTCTCTCTCTGTGTGTCTGTCTCTCGCACTAGATCGCTATGTGCTCTGTCTCTCGCACTAGATCGCTATGTGCTCTGTCTCTCTGTCTCTCTCTCTGTGTGTCTGTCTCTCGCACTAGATCGCTATGTGCTCTGTCTCTCGCACTAGATCGCTATGTGCTCTGTCTCTCTCACTAGATCGCTATGTGCTCTGTCTCTCACACTAGATCGCTATGTGCTCTGTCTCTCGCACTAGATCGCTATGTGCTCTGTCTCTCTCACTAGATCGCTATGTGCTCTGTCTCTCTCACTAGATCGCTATGTGCTCTGTCTCTCTCACTAGATCGCTATGTGCTCTGTCTCTCTCACTAGATCGCTATGTGCTCTGTCTCTCTCACTAGATCGCTATGTGCTCTGTCTCTCGCACTAAATCGCTATGTGCTCTGTCTCTCTGTCTCTCTCTGTGTGTCTCTCTCTCGCACTAGATCGCTATGTGCTCTGTCTCTCTGTCTCTCTTTGTGTGTCTGTCTCTCTCACTAGATCGCTATGTGCTCTGTCTCTCTCACTAGATCGCTATGTGCTCTGTCTCTCTCACTAGATCGCTATGTGCTCTGTCTCTCTCACTAGATCGCTATGTGCTCTGTCTCTCTCACTAGATCGCTATGTGCTCTGTCTCTCTCACTAGATCGCTATGTGCTCTGTCTCTCTCACTAGATCGCTATGTGCTCTGTCTGTCTCACTAGATCGCTATGTGCTCTGTCTCTCTCACTAGATCGCTATGTGCTCTGTCTCTCTCACTAGATCGCTATGTGCTCTGTCTCTCGCACTAGATCGCTATGTGCTCTGTCTCTCTCACTAGATCGCTATGTGCTCTGTCTTTGATTGGGTTTCCTGTCAATCCTGTTACTTCTGTATTTATTTATATTGGTCTAATCTAATATAAAATATTTCAAGACAGAACTGATAGACTTCCTCAGACCAGAAAATACTCTATATTGGTCATACATAAATGCAGTATATTGGTCATACATAAATACAGTATATTGGTTTTACATAAATACAGTATATTGGTTTTACATAAATACTCTATATTGGTCAAACATAAATACAGTATATTGGTTTTACATAAATACAGTATATTGGTTATAAATAAATACAGTATATTTGTTATAAATAAATACAGTATATTGGTTTTACATAAATACAGTATATTGGTTTTACATAAATACAGTATATTGGTTTTACATAAATACAGTATATTGGTTATACATAAATACAGTATATTGGTTATAAATAAATACAGTATATTGGTTTTACATAAATACAGTATATTGGTTATACATAAATACAGTATATTGGTTATACATAAATACAGTATATTGGTTATAAATAAATACAGTATATTGGTTATACATAAATACAGTATATTGGTTATAAATAAATGCAGTATATTGGTTATAAATAAATGCAGTATATTGGTTATAAATAAATGCAGTATATTGGTATTCTAGTTGAGTGGAGAACAAGGAAGCTAAGAGTCAGGGCTTAAAGGGATAGGTCACATTTGAACTTAGATTGCAAAGGGTGAACTGTCCCTTTAATATACTCAGACATCTAATGAAAGAATAACTTAACTCTGACCAGTTTGGAGACCAGTTTGGAGACCAGTTTGGAGACAAGTCTGGGACCAGTTTGGTGACCAGTTTGGTGAACATTTTGGAGACCAGTTTGGAGACCAGTCTGGGACCAGTTAGAGTGACCAGTTTGGGACCAGTTTGGTGACCAGTTTGTGACCAGTTTGGAGACCAGTTTGGTGACCAGTTTGGAGACCAGTTTGGTGACC
>NC_074669.1:2675801-2698301 GCF_029448725.1 Salvelinus fontinalis
AAAAGGGGACAGAATGTCCTCTACTCCAAAAGGGGACAGAATGTCCTCTACTCCAAAAGGGGACAGAATGTCCTCTACTCCAAAAGGGGACAGAATGTCCTCTACTCCAAAAGGGGACAGAATGTCCTCTACTCCAAAAGGGGACACAATGTCCTCTACTCCAAAAGGGGACAGAATGTCCTCTACTCCAAAAGGGAACAGAATGTCCTCTACTCCAAAAGGGGACAGAATATCCTCTACTCCAAAAGGGAACAGAATGTCCTCTACTCCAAAAGGGGACAGAATGTGCTCTACTCCAAAAGGGGACAGAATGTCCTCTACTCCAAAAGGGGACAGAATGTCCTCTACTCCAAAAGGGGACAGAATGTCCACTACTCCAAAAGGGACAGAATGTCCTCTACTCCAAAAGGGGACAGAATGTCCTCTACTCCAAAAGGGGACAGAATGTGCTCTACTCCAAAAGGGGACAGAATATCCTCTACTCCAAAAGGGGACAGAATATCCTCTACTCCAAAAGGGGACAGAATGTCCTCTACTCCAAAAGGGGACAGAATGTCCTCTACTCCAAAAGGGGACAGAATGTCCTCTACTCCAAAAGGAGACAGAATGTCCTCTACTCCAAAAGGGGACAGAATGTCCTCTACTCCAAAAGGGGACAGAATGTCCACTACTCCAAAAGGGGACAGAATGTCCTCTACTCCAAAAGGGGACAGAATGTCCTCTACTCCAAAAGGGGACAGAATGTCCTCTACTCCAAAAGAAATCCCACCCTATTTCAAACTCAGAGAACTGGTGATTTACCGTCTGTACATAACATACTGTAGGGTACGTTATCACGCCTTAGTTGGTCTTGACAAGTAGACTACAGGATGGATTCATTATCTATTTTGATTTACGTTCTCTTATTTTCATCCCGTGTTCAAATCTAACATTTTGTCTTTTCCTCTTCAATGAGAAGCCGTCACTTTTCTACACTTTTGTAAATTTTTTAATTTTAATTTTGTATTATTGACTGTATGTTTGTTTTATTCCTGTGTTGTTGTTTGTGTCGCACTGCTTTGCTTTATCTTGGCCAGGTCGCAGTTGTAAATGAGAACTTGATCTCAACTGGCCTACCTGGTTAAATAAAGGTGAAATAAAATTAAAATAAATAAAAAATACTTTCTTTAGAATTTATCTTTCCCAATGTCTCTCACTATATCATTCTGTTATTCTGTCTTTTTTATCGGGAGGCAGGTAGCCTAGTGGTTAGAGTTTAGAGGCGGCAGGTAGCCTAGTGGTTAGAGCTTTGGGCCGGGCGTCAGGTAGCCTAGTGGTTAGAGCTTTGGGCCGGGCGGCAGGTAGCCTAGTGGTTAGAGCGTAGAGGCGGCAGGTAGCCTAGTGGTTAGAGCTTTGGGCCGGGCGTCAGGTAGCCTAGTGGTTAGAGCGTAGAGGTGGCAGGTAGCCTTGTGGTTAGAGCTTTGGGCCGGGCGTCAGGTAGCCTAGTGGTTAGAGCGTTGGGCCGGGCGACAGGTAGCCTAGTGGTTAGAGCGTAGCGGCGGCAGGTAGCCTAGTGGTTAGAGCTTTGGGCCGGGCGGCAGGTAGCCTAGTGGTTAGAGCGTAGAGGCGGCAGGTAGCCTAGTGGTTAGAGCGTTGGGCCGGGCGTCAGGTAGCCTAGTGGTTAGAGCGTAGAGGCGGCAGGTAGCCTAGTGGTTAGAGCTTTGGGCCGGGCGTCAGGTAGCCTAGTGGTTAGAGCGTAGAGGTGGCAGGTAGCCTTGTGGTTAGAGCTTTGGGCCGGGCGTCAGGTAGCCTAGTGGTTAGAGCGTTGGGCCGGGCGACAGGTAGCCTAGTGGTTAGAGCGTAGAGGTGGCAGGTAGCCTAGTGGTTAGAGCATTGGGCCAGGAACCGAAAGATTGCTAGATCGAATCCCCGAGCTGATAAGGTAAAAATCTGTCGTTTTTCCCCTGAACAAGGCAGTTAACCCACTGTTCTTAGGCCGTCATTGAAAATAAGAATTTGTTCTCAACTGACTTGCCTAGTGAAATAAAATAAATAATTTATTTTGAATTTATTACTTTCCCAATGTTTTTCACTATATCATTCTGTTATTATCCTCTCTCTCTCTCTCTCTCTCTCTCTCTCTCTCTCTCTCTCTCTCTCTCTCTCTCTCTCTCTCTCTCTCTCTCTCTCTCTCTCTCTCTCTCTCTGTCTCATCCCCTCCCTTACCCTCCCCCTATTCCCCTCCTCCACCCACCCACCCACCCACCCACCCACCCTCTCTCTCTCTCTCTCTCTCTCTCTCTCTCTCTCTCTCTCTCTCTCTCTCTCTCTCTCTCTCTCTCTCTCTCTCTCTCTCTCTCTCTCTCTCTCTCTCTCTATCCCCTCCCTTACCCTCCCCCTATTCCCCTCCCCTCCCTCTCTTACATGCCTCCTTTCATCTCCACCTCCCCCTCACCCTACTCTCTCCAACTCCCCCTCCTCTCTCCCCCTCCCCCTACTCTCTCTATCCTCCCTCTCGGCCTACTCTCTTCCCTTCCCCCTACTGTCTCCGCCGCCTTCCCTCTCTCCCTCCTCTTCCTCCCCTCCCTCTCTCCGTTATCAGTCCTGCCAGCCTGAATTTACTGCCAGTTTGGGCAAGCTGCACATCTGGACTTTATATAAGTGAAAACCATCATTCTCCTCCTCTCATCTCCCCCTCTCCTTCTCCTCCTCCTCTCCTCTCCCCCTCTCTTCCTCCTCCTCCTCTCCTCTCCCCCTCTCCTTCTCCTCCACTTCTCCTCTCCCCCTCTCCTCTCTATTACTGTTCCTCTGTCTGGAGATACAACTCACCACTATAACTGTTCCTCTGTCTGGAGATACAACTCACCACTATAACTGTTCCTCTGGAGATACAACTCACCACTATAACTGTTCCTCTGTCTGGAGATACAACTCACCACTATAACTGTTCCTCTGGAGATACAACTCACCACTAGAACTGTTCCTCTGGAGATATAACTCACCACTATAACTGTTCCTCTGGAGATACAACTCACCACTATAACTGTTCCTCTGTCTGGAGATACAACTCACCACTATAACTGTTCCTCTGGAGATACAACTCACCACTATAACTGTTCCTCTGGAGATACAACTCACCACTATTACTGTTCCTCTGTCTGGAGATACAACTCACCACTATAACTGTTCCTCTGTCTGGAGATACAACTCACCACTATAAATGTTCCCCTGGAGATACAACTCACCACTATAACTGTTCCTCTGGAGATACAACTCACCACTAGAACTGTTCCTCTGGAGATACAACTAACCACAATAACTGTTCCTCTGGAGATACAACTCACCACTATAACTGTTCCTCTGTCTGGAGATACAACTCACCACTATAACTGTTCCTCTGTCTGGAGATACAACTCACCACTATAACTGTTCCTCTGTCTGGAGATACAACTCACCACTATAACTGTTCCTCTGTCTGGAGATACAACTCACCACTATAACTGTTCCTCTGGAGATACAACTCACCACTATAACTGTTCCTCTGGAGATACAACTCACCACTATAACTGTTCCTCTGGAGATACATCTCACCACTATAACTGTTCCTCTGGAGATACAACTCACCACTATAACTGTTCCTCTGGAGATACAACTCACCACTATAACTGTTCCTCTGGAGATACAACTCACCACTATAACTGTTCCTCTGGAGATACAACTCACCACTATAACTGTTCCTCTGTCTGGAGATACAACTCACCACTATAACTGTTCCTCTGGAGATACAACTCACCACTATAACTGTTCCTCTGGAGATACAACTCACCACTATAACTGTTCCTCTGGAGATACAACTCACCACTATAACTGTTCCCCTGGAGATACAACTCACCACTATAACTGTTCCTCTGGAGATACATCTCACCACTATAACTGTTCCTCTGGAGATACAACTCACCACTATAACTGTTCCTCTGGAGATACAACTCACCACTATAACTGTTCCTCTGGAGATACAACTCACCACTATAACTGTTCCTCTGGAGATACAACTCACCACTATAACTGTTCCTCTGGAGATACATCTCACCACTATAACTGTTCCTCTGGAGATACAACTCACCACTATAACTGTTCCTCTGGAGATACAACTCACCACTATAACTGTTCCTCTGGAGATACAACTCACCACTATAACTGTTCCTCTGGAGATACAACTCACCACTATAACTGTTCCTCTGTCTGGAGATACAACTCACCACTATAACTGTTCCTCTGGAGATACAACTCACCACTATAACTGTTCCTCTGGAGATACAACTCACCACTATAACTGTTCCTCTGGAGATACAACTCACCACTATAACTGTTCCCCTGGAGATACAACTCACCACTATAACTGTTCCTCTGGAGATACATCTCACCACTATAACTGTTCCTCTGGAGATACAACTCACCACTATAACTGTTCCTCTGGAGATACAACTCACCACTATAACTGTTCCTCTGGAGATACAACTCACCACTATAACTGTTCCTCTGGAGATACAACTCACCACTATAACTGTTCCTCTGGAGATACAACTCACCACTATAACTGTTCCTCTGTCTGGAGATACAACTCACCACTATAACTGTTCCTCTGTCTGGAGATACAACTCACCACTATAACTGTTCCTCTGGAGATACAACTCACCACTATAACTGTCCCTGGAGATACAACTCACCACTATAACTGTTCCTCTATCTGGAGATACAACTCACCACTATAACTGTTCCTCTGGAGATACAACTCACCACTATAACTGTTCCTCTGTCTGGAGATACAACTCACCACTATAACTGTTCCTCTGGAGATACAACTCACCACTATAACTGTTCCTCTGTCTGGAGATACAACTCACCACAATAACTGTTCCTCTGGAGATACAACTCACCACTATAACTGTTCCTCTGTCTGGAGATACAACTCACCACTATAACTGTTCCTCTGGAGATACAACTCACCACTATAACTGTTCCTCTGGAGATACAACTCACCACTAGAACTGTTCCCCTGTCTGGAGATACAACTCACCACTCCAACTGTTCCTCTGGAGATACAACTCACCACTATAACGGTTCCTCTGGAGATACAACTCACCACTATAACTGCTCCCCTGGAGATACAACTCACCACTATAACTGCTCCCCTGGAGATACAACTCACCACTATAACTGTTCCTCTGGAGATACAACTCACCACTATAACTGTTCCTCTGGAGATACAACTCACCACTATAACTGTTCCTCTGTCTGGAGATACAACTCACCACTATAACTGTTCCTCTGGAGATACAACTCACCACTATAACTGTTCCTCTGTCTGGAGATACAACTCACCACTATAACTGTTCCTCTGGAGATACAACTCACCACTATAACTGTTCCTCTGGAGATACAACTCACCACTAGAACTGTTCCTCTGGAGATACAACTCACCACTAGAACTGTTCCTCTGGAGATACATCTCACCACTATAACTGTTCCTCTGGAGATACAACTCACCACTATAACTGTTCCTCTGGAGATACAACTCACCACTATAACTGTTCCTCTGGAGATACAACTCACCACTATAACTGTTCCTCTGGAGATACAACTCACCACTATAACTGTTCCTCTGTCTGGAGATACAACTCAGCACTATAACTGTTCCTCTGTCTGGAGATACAACTCACCACTATAACTGTTCCTCTGGAGATACAACTCACCACTATAACTGTCCCTGGAGATTCAACTCACCACTATAACTGTTCCTCTGTCTGGAGATACAACTCACCACTATAACTGTTCCTCTGGAGATACAACTCACCACTATAACTGTTCCTCTGTCTGGAGATACAACTCACCACTATAACTGTTCCTCTGGAGATACAACTCACCACTATAACTGTTCCTCTGTCTGGAGATACAACTCACCACTATAACTGTTCCTCTGGAGATACAACTCACCACTATAACTGTTCCTCTGTCTGGAGATACAACTCACCACTATAACTGTTCCTCTGGAGATACAACTCACCACTATAACTGTTCCTCTGGAGATACAACTCACCACTATAACTGTTCCTCTGGAGATACAACTCACCACTATAACTGTTCCTCTGGAGATACAACTCACCACTATAACTGTTCCTCTGGAGATACAACTCACCACTAGAACTGTTCCCCTGTCTGGAGATACAACTCACCACTCTAACTGTTCCTCTGGAGATACAACTCACCACTATAACGGTTCCTCTGGAGATACAACTCACCACTATAACTGCTCCCCTGGAGATACAACTCACCACTATAACTGCTCCCCTGGAGATACAACTCACCACTATAACTGTTCCTCTGGAGATACAACTCACCACTATAACTGTTCCTCTGGAGATACAACTCACCACTATAACTGTTCCTCTGGAGATACAACTCACCACTATAACTGTTCCTCTGTCTGGAGATACAACTCACCACTATAACTGTTCCTTTGTCTGGAGATACAACTCACCACTATAACTGTTCCTCTGTCTGGAGATACAACTCACCACTATAACTGTTCCTCTGGAGATACAACTCACCACTATAACTGTTCCTCTGGAGATACAACTCACCACTATAACTGTTCCTCTGGAGATACAACTCACCACTATAACTGTTCCTCTGGAGATACAACTCACCACTATAACTGTTCCTCTGTCTGGAGATACAACTCACCACTATAACTGTTCCTCTGGAGATACAACTCACCACTATAACTGTTCTACTGGAGATACAACTCACCACTATAACTGTTCCTCTGGAGATACAACTCACCACTATAACTGTTCCTCTGTCTGGAGATACAACTCACCACTATAACTGCTCTCCTCGAGATACAACTCACCACTATAACTGTTCCTCTGGAGATACAACTCAGCACTATAACTGTTCCTCTGGAGACACAACTCACCACTATAACTGTTCCTCTGTCTGGAGATACAACTCACCACTATAACTGTTCCTCTGGAGACACAATTCACCACTATAACTGTTCCTCTGTCTGGAGATACAACTCACCACTATAACTGTTCCTCTGTCTGGAGATACAACTCACCACTATAACTGTTCCTCTGGAGATACAACTCACCACTATAACTGTTCCTCTGGAGATACAACTCACCACTATAACTGTTCCTCTGGAGATACAACTCACCACTATAACTGTTCCTCTGGAGATACAACTCACCACTATAACTGTTCCTCTGTCTGGAGATACAACTCACCACTATAACTGTTCCCCTGGAGATACAACTCACCACTATAACTGTTCCTCTGGAGATACAACTCACCACTATAACTGTTCCCCTGGAGATACAACTCACCACTATAACTGTTCCTCTGGAGATACAACTCACCACTATAACTGTTCCTCTGTCTGGAGATACAACTCACCACTATAACTGTTCCTCTGGAGATACAACTCACCACTATAACTGTTCCTCTGTCTGGAGATACAACTCACCACTATTACTGTTCCTCTGGAGATACAACTCACCACTATAACTGTTCCTCTGGAGATACAACTCACCACTATAACTGTGTCTCTGTCTGGAGATACAACTCACCACTATAACTGTTCCTCTGGAGATACAACTCACCACTATAACTGTTCCTCTGGAGATACAACTCACCACTAGAACTGTTCCTCTGGAGATACAACTCACCACTAGAACTGTTCCTCTGGAGATACAACTCACCACTATAACTGTTCCTCTGGAGATACAACTCACCACTATAACTGTTCCTCTGTCTGGAGATACAACTCACCACTATAACTGTTCCTCTGGAGATACAACTCACCATTATAACTGTTCCTCTGGAGATACAACTCACCATTATAACTGTTCCTCTGTCTGGAGATACAACTCACCACTAGAACTGTTCCTCTGTCTGGAGATACAACTCACCACTATAACTGTTCCTCTGGAGATACAACTCACCACTATAACTGTTCTTCTGGAGATACAACTCACCACTATAACTGTTCCTCTGGAGATACAACTCACCACTATAACTGTTCCTCTGCAGATAGTATACAGAGAAGAGAGTCGGCCCGAGAATTGAACCCTGTGGCACCCCCATATAGACTGCCAATGGGTAGCTTGATGAAAGGCAGTCAATATTTACATCACCCAGAAAATATACCTCTCTGTTGATATCACATACATTATCAATCATTTCACACGTTATCCAGATACTGACTATTAGCACTTGGTGGTCTATAGCAGCTTCCCATCAGAATGGGCTTTAGGTGAGGCACATGAACCTGTAACCATATTACCTCAACAGTATCTAACATGAGATCCTTTCTAATCTTTACAGGAATGTGGTTCTGAATTTAAACAGCAACACCTCCACCACTGGCATTTCTGTATTTTCTGTAAATGTTATAACCATGTCTTGCTACCACTGTATCATCAAAGGTATTATCTAAGTGAGTTTCAGAGAGAGTCAGAATATGAATGTTTTTTGTTATTAGCAAATTATTAATTTCATGAACCTTGTTTCTTAAGCTACGTATGTTAATGTGGGCAATTTTGAGCACTTTTCCGGGATGCTTGCTTGTTTTTATTGCTTTACTGGGAAGCTTAGCAGAAGTAGATATTCTCATGTTATTTATGTTAGTGCAGGATGAGCTGCACACAGTGGACTTCCTACTAGGGCACACCGCCTCATTGCTAACAGCATAAATCTGGTTCATAGGCACATGATTTCTGCATACAATAGCTGTAGGATCAGTAGAGGCCTTCAGGGCAGTTAGACTGACATAAATTAGGTGACTTACATTGTGTCTTCCTGTTATAAAGTACACATGTACACAAGCATTATAATGACTCAGCCACACAATGGTAGGGATTAACTGAGCTGGGCTTGGGTCATTGGTCATTGATAAGTAATTGTGTCAACGCAGCCTTATAGTGCTGTGAAAGGATCCTGCAACCCAAATGATTTGGGTGGATTGTCAGCTAAAGTTACACCCATTGAGGTGCAATAATCACACAGCCAGTTGTGAAGAGAAAGAATCCTGCTAAAGTGTTCAATGCCACGATTCAGAGAGGACACAGGGCCAGATATGATCAGAGAGGGCACAGGGCCAGATATGATCAGAGAGGGCACAGGGCCAGATATGATCAGAGAGGACACAGGACCAGATATGATCAGAGAGGACACAGGGTCAGATATGATCAGAGAGGACACAGGGCCAGATATGATCAGAGAGGGCACAGGGCCAGATATGATCAGAGAGGACACAGGGCCAGATATGATCAGAGAGGACACAGGACCAGATATGATCAGAGAGGACACAGGGTCAGATATGATCAGAGAGGACACAGGGCCAGATATGATCAGAGAGGGCACAGGGACAGATATGATCAGAGAGGGCACAGGGCCAGATATGATCAGAGAGGGCACAGGGCCAGATATGATTCAGAGAGGGCACAGGGCCAGATATGATCAGAGAGGGCACAGGGCCAGATATGATCAGAGAGGGCACAGGGCCAGATATGATCAGAGAGGGCACAGGGCCAGATATGATCAGAGAGGGCACAGGGCCAGATATGATCAGAGAGGGCACAGGGCCAGATATGATCAGAGAGGGCACAGGGCCAGATATGATCAGAGAGGACACAGGGCCAGATTAGCGGCTCTTTCAAGCAGACTTTAACCTGTCAGTTAAGCGGGCTTCCAGGAGAAGAAATTGTGGTCCTAGCTGTTAAAAGCTAACTGCGCCGCGAAATGGTTCCAGGCTAAGGCTAAGAAAGCTGTTAGCTCCAGGCTAAGGCAGTTGTTAGCTCCAGGCTAAGGCAGTTGTTAGCCCCAGGCTAAGGCAGTTGTTAGCCCCAGACTAAGGCAATTGTTAGCCCCAGGCTAAGGCAGTTGTTAGCCCCAGGCTAAGGCAGTTGTTAGCCCCAGGCTAAGGCAGTTGTTAGCCCCAGGCTAAGGCAGTTGTTAGCCCCAGGCTAAGGCAGCTGTTAGCCCTAGGCTAAGGCAGTTGTTAGCCCCAGACTAAGGCAGCTGTTAGCCCCAGGCTAAGGCAGTTGTTAGCCCCAGACTAAGGCAGTTGTTAGCCCCAGGCTAAGGCAGTTGTTAGCCCCAGGCTAAGGCAGTTGTTAGCCCCAGGCTAAGGCAGTTGTTAGCCCCAGGCTAAGGCAGCTGTTAGCCCTAGGCTAAGGCAGTTGTTAGCCCCAGGCTAAGGCAGCTGTTAGCTCCAGGCTAAGGCAGTTGTTAGCCCCAGGCTAAGGCAGCTGTTAGCTCCAGGCTAAGGCAGTTGTTAGCCCCAGGCTAAGGCAGCTGTTAGCTCCAGGCTAAGGCAGTTGTTAGCCCCAGGCTAAGGCAGCTGTAATCTCCAGGCTAAGGCAGTTGTTAGCCCCAGGCTAAGTGCAGTGTCAACGAGGCTTTATTCAAGGCACCCAGTCTGAAATACCCTGATGAAGGCATTTGCCAAATTATTCAAGCAAACTTCTCTTGTCTCATCCAAGAGTTGCTGAATAACTTCTCATCTCATGATGAAGGCATTTGCTGAATGGTTTTGAAGACTTTCCCATTGTCCTACATTCCTAGAAAGAAATGGTGTCAAAGGGTTCTTCGGCTGTCCGCATAGGAGAACCCTTTTTGTTTTCAGATAGAACTCTTTTGAGTTCCATGTAGAACCCTTTTTGTTTTCAGATAGAACTCTTTTGAGTTCCATGTAGAACCCTTTTTGTTTTCAGATAGAACTCTTTGAGTTCCATGTAGAACCCTTTTTGTTTTCAGATAGAACTCTTTTGAGTTTCATGTAGAACCCTCTCTGGAAAGAGTTCCAAATAGAACCCCAAAGAGTTCTCCTATAAGGACAGCCCCCCCCCCCCAAAAAAAAAAAATGTTTAGGTTCTAGGTAGCAGCTTTTTTTAAGGGTGTACCAATAACTTTTAATCTCAAGATATCCCATCTATAACTGTTTTCACACTCTGTCTTGCTCTCTTCCTTGCAAGGGAGAGACTGAGAGGTGCCTAAGCACTGATCAGTGAGATTTTAAAATGTGAGGGTTTTGAGACAGAGAGGGAAGAAAGAGAGAGAGATAGAAAGAGAGAGAGATAGAAAGAGAGAGATGAGAGAGAGAAAAAGAAAATAGTTTATCCAACACTAACAGATACATTCTTAACATTCCGAACTGAGTAGCAGCTTAATCTATCAAAGACTGGGAGAGAGGGGGAGAGTGAGAGAGAGAGAGCAAGAGAGAGAGAGCGAGAGAGAGAGAGGGGGGGGGGATTGGGAGAAGGGGGAGAGCGAGGGAGAGAGAGAGATGTAAACATATGTTTCTCATGTCAATAAAGCCCCTTAAATTGAAATTGAATTGAGAGAGACAGACAGAGAGAGAGACAGAGAGAGAGGATGAGAAATAGAGAGAGAGGGAGAGGTCTGGGGTTTTGTGGGTACAGAAAAAAAAGTTGCTATCTAAAACCTAAAAGGGTACTTCTCCCTACAGGAGAACCTGTTGAAGAACCCCTTTTGGTTCCAGGTAGAACCATTTTGGTTCCAGGTAGAACCATTTTGGTTCCAGGTAGAACCCCCTCCACCCCCTTCTCCACCTCTTCATTCTCACACTCACTCACTTTATAAGTGAAGTCCCCTAACTGTTTTTACCTCACCCTGTTTAGTGAAAATATGTGTGCGTGTGTTAATGGGGATAATGGGTTTGGATCATGTGTTTGGGATTTAGGGAGCTTTTCGCTTAGAAGGGGTGAATATGCTCCCACGTCTCTTGATGGAGTGAGAGGTGGAATGGGGGATGTAAGAAGGTGAGAGGAGGGAAAATAATAGAGGTATTAATTATTTCACACGCCAACACTGAAACCAGTACTAGATTCCAGTATACCTAGTAAACTACAGAACACCAGTACTAGCTTCCAGTATACCTAGTAAACTACAGAACACCAGTACTACCTTCCTGTATACCTAGTAAACTACAGAACACCACTACTAGCTTCCAGTATACCTAGTAAACTACAGAACACAAGTACTAGCTTCCTGTATACCTAGTAAACTACAGAACACCAGTACTAGCTTCCAGTATACCTAGTAAACTACAGAACACCAGTACTAGCTTCCTGTATACATAGTAAACTACAGAACACCAGTACTAGCTTCCTGTATACCTAGTAAACTACAGAACACCAGTACTAGCTTCTAGTATACCTAGTAAACTACAGAACACCAGTACTAGCTTCCTGTATACCTAGTAAACTACAGAACACCAGTACTAGCTTCCAGTATACCTAGTAAACTACAGAACACCAGTACTAGCTTCCTGTATATCTAGTAAACTACAGAACACCAGTAATAGCTTCCAGTATACCAAGTAAACTACAGAACACCAGTACTAGCTTCCAGTATACCTAGTAAACTACAGAACACCAGTACTAGCTTCCTGTATATCTAGTAAACTGCAGAACACCAGTACTAGCTTCCAGTATACCTAGTAAACTACAGAACACCAGTAATAGCCTCTTAATTACAACCCAAGTATGTCTGGGTAATTAATTACAACCCAAATATGTCTGGGTAATTAATTACACCCCAAGTATGTCTGGGTAATTAATCACAACCCAATTTTTGTATTTTTTATTTCACCTTTATTTAACCAGGTAGGTCAGTTGAGAACAAGTTCTCATTTACAACTGTGACCTGGCCAAGATAAAGCAAAGCAGTGTGACACAAACAACAACACAGAGTTATACATGGAATAAACAAGCGTACAGTCAATAATACAGTAGAATACATCTAAATACAGTGTGTGCAAATGGCATAAGGAGGTAAGGCAATACATAGGCCAATGGTGACGAAGTAATTACAATTTAGCAGATTAACACTGGAGTGATGATGATGAATGATGATGAATGTGCAAGTAGAGATACTGGTGTGCAAATGAGCAGCAAAGTAAATAAAAACAATATGGGGATTGGTGATTAAATGACCGAGTTAATTACCCAAGAGGGAACTTGGTATGTCTGGGTAATTAACTACACTCAGAGTTTTCTGTACCCAACCATATAACCACCTGTCAGCACCAACTCAACTCTTGGTTTCTGCACACACACACACACACACACACACACACACACACACACACACACACACACACACACACACACACACACACACACACACACACACACACACACACACACACACACACACACACACACACACACACACACACACACACACACACACATTACCTCTCTCTCTGTAGGTCATGATATTACCTCTCTCTGTAGGTCATGATATTACCTCTCTCTGTAGGTCATGATATTACCTCTCTCTCAAGGTCATGATATTACCTCTCTCTCTGTAGGTCATGATATTACCTCTCTCTGTAGGACATGATATTACCTCTCTCTCTGTAGGTCATGATATTACCTCTCTCTCTGTAGGACATGATATTACCTCTCTCTCTGTAGGTCATGATATTACCAGCTCCTTGGAGCCAGTGAACATTGACACCAGTATTCTGGAGGACTACATCGGTAAGGAGGACGACAGCACTGACATGTGAGTGACTCAGAGCGATAGCCTGATCAAATGACCATAACGTGTTTCAGTGCCTCCATGTGTCAGTCCTCTTTTAGTTTATTATCTAATGAATATGACCCTGTTCCCAGATCAGTTGTTGCTGTATTTTGTACACTAATCATAGGAGTTGTCTACAGCACAAACAGATCTGGGACCAGCTTATAAATACGACCCAACAACAACTATATCTAACCAGGGTCATCTTCATTTGGCAACAAACAGGGAAAACTACCTGGACTTCAAGAAGTTTGTTCTTAACTGACTTGCCTAGTTAAATAAAGTTTTAATTTAATAAATAAATAAATAAATAAACAAATTCATAACATGCTATTCCATTATAATTTCCAACTGAACTGATAATAACAAAACTCAATCTTTCTTCTCTGTGTTTTGCCAGCTGTTTCTCTGAGGTCCACAGCGGTGCCCCAGGGGCTAACTCCTACTCGTTAACCCAGGCCGGAGTCTCCTCCGCTGGGAGTCTATTGTGTGGCGTGAGCTCCCCTATCTCCCTACGTCAGGGAAACCCCCACCCCCAGCAGACACCCTATCCCCCACCCCCTCCTCTGGGTCTGCTGAGACACAACAACTACCCTTGCCTGGGGCAACAGCACCACCACCAGAACCAGCAGAACCAGCAGAACCAGCAGCAGCAGCAGCAGCAGCAGAACCACATCAAGCCTGAACATAGAGGAAACTACGCACCCGGGTGAGCTGACTGGGTCTGGGCTCAGGGAGGAGATGAGACAGAGGGGTTCCTAGAGTATGTTGAAGGAGCTCTCAGAGCCACACGTGTATTCACATGGCTCTGGGTGGATGGAAACAGCTGACGTGTGAAGGGAAGATGTAGGAAGATGAGAGATGTATAACACTGTTACATCCCGGCAGGTTGGAGTGACATAATAATTACCCGCTTCTTCTAGCGCGATTGTAATATCAAATGAGAGATACAACTTTATTAAAATGTAATCGTTTTCAAAACTCAAATTTATCCAACTTTGCTTGCACTGTGAACAGGAAGCCAGTCTCAAGAGTTCCCCCCCAAACTGAAACGCCAATTCATCATCTAGTTTTGATTTAGGTCTTGCTGAGTTGTCAACTGACGTGAAATCAACGTGAAATCAACCTGAAATCAACCAAAAAATATCAATATGTCATTGGATTTAGGCTTAATAAAGTTGGGTACAAAT
This sequence comes from Salvelinus fontinalis, assembly GCF_029448725.1. Classification (NCBI taxonomy): domain Eukaryota; kingdom Metazoa; phylum Chordata; class Actinopteri; order Salmoniformes; family Salmonidae; genus Salvelinus; species Salvelinus fontinalis. The sequence goes on from NC_074669.1 coordinate 2,690,591, forward strand.
AATTACAAAACATTCTATTTACGTTTGATTACTTTTTTCAAATTCAAATCATTTTTCCCCCAACGTTGATTCACCGTCGTTACAGGGGGGGGGGGGGGGGGGGGGGGTGATTTCTACAATGACGAAATAGTTTCCTTCGTCACACAGTGAAACCAGACTGACACCATAGTCAGAGTTCAGTTCCATTTTGTAATCAGTGCTTGATTATCTCTACTAAACCAGCGAAGACAGTGATATCAGAAACGAGACATATTACAGAAACCACACAGACAGGACAGACTCAATGGCCTGGAAATCATTTGTAAGCAATCAATTGCACAAACAAACTGTTTTCTCCTTACAGAACTATCATTTTAGAGAATTTTTGAAGTCTTATCCAAAGCATCTTATATTCATCGTAAAGCAGAGATCCTTAGTTCAAACAATAACAATGTGTTTTCTCGGTCGCTGTTTCTGTTAAAAAATGTTTTTTAAAAGCTGATGGGGGAAAATGAGAAATGTAACCTCAAATTCATAGACAGAAGTATAGATGCTAAGATTTGACCGCCCATGATATAAACATTACAGTTTTAAACCATGGGGGTTTTATAATGTTTATTTATATTGACTTTGTTTACAAACACTGGAGTTAAACAAGTTTATATTTTGGGTTCTGATGGAGTGTGACAACTAAGATCATGAGGCATTTATATAAGTTATATTCTTCAACAATCAATGGGTACATATCATTAATTTACAAAAAATGATTGTAGCAACCGCAGATGGCCCCTTTAACGGGAAATTCCACTCACAGGCTATCTTGTGAAATTTGTTTCATTAGTTCCACTGTTGGAACAGTCCCAAAATGTGTTTGTATGTCAGCAATCAAGTCTTCAAGATCTATAACTTTCTAAAAACAGAAATTGTCACAGTACGATGCGCTTTGTACAACACTGTGACACTTTCTGTATTTGGAAAGTTATAGATCTTGAAAAGTTATAGTAGATGAATTGTTTCCTCAGGACAGCAAGCGTTCAACAAAGTGTGTGCTTTATCCCAACCTTGTGAATGTTTCTGGACGTTCCAGGACGCTCCCAGAGTCCCCCCCAGACTCCAGTTCTGAGCCATACTCCCCTCAGCAGGTCAATGGTAAGTCTGAGCCCTCTTTTGCCCCTGACTCGCCCCTGCCTATCCTTTCTCTCTCTCGCCCCTGCCTCTCCTCTCTCTGTCTCTCCCCCCTCTCTCTCTCTCACCCCTGTCTCTCCACTCTCTCTCTCTCTCTCGCCCCTGCCTCTCCTCTCTCTGTCTCTCCCCCCTCTCTCTCTCTCACCCCTGTCTCTCCACTCTCTCTCTCTCGACCCTGCCTCTCCTCTCTCTCTCTCTCACCCCTGCCTTTCTCCAGCCTCGAACACAAAATAGTCAAGAACAGTTAAAAAGACTGCCAAAATGAGTCAATTAATAGAGAGAGAGAGAGAACTAGAGAGAAAACAAGAGATACAGAAGTGGTTGGTGACTCTAGACTCAGTCAGACAGGGAGGTAGTTAGTCAGGAAGTGGTTGGTGACTCTAGACTCAGTCAGACAGGGAGGTAGTTAGTCAGGAAGTGGTTGGTGACTCTAGACTCAGTCAGACAGGGAGGTAGTTAGTCAGGAAGTGGTTGGTGACTCTAGACTCAGTCAGACGGGGAGGTAGTTAGTCAGGAAGTGGTTGGTGACTCTAGACTCAGTCAGACAGGGAGGTAGTTAGTCAGGAAGTGGTTGGTGACTCTAGACTCAGTCAGACAGGGAGGTAGTTAGTCAGGAAGTGGTTGGTGACTCTAGACTCAGTCAGACAGGGAGGTAGTTAGTCAGGAAGTGGTTGGTGACTCTAGACTCAGTCAGACGGGGAGGTAGTTAGTCAGGAAGTGTTTGGTGACTCTAGACTCAGTCAGACGGGGAGGTAGTTAGTCAGGAAGTGGTTGATGACTCTAGACTCAGTCAGACGGGGAGGTAGTTAGTCAGGAAGTGGTTGGTGACTCTAGACTCAGTCAGACAGGGAGGTAGTTAGTCAGGAAGTGGTTGGTGACTCTTGACTCAGTCAGACAGGGAGGTAGTTAGTCAGGAAGTGGTTGGTGACTCTAGACTCAGTCAGACAGGGAGGTAGTTAGTCAGGAAGTGGTTGGTGACTCTTGACTCAGTCAGACGGGGAGGTAGTTAGTCAGGAAGTGGTTGGTGACTCTAGACTCAGTCAGACGGGGAGGTAGTTAGTCAGGAAGTGGTTGGTGACTCTAGACTCAGTCAGACGGGGAGGTAGTTAGTCAGGAAGTGGTTGGTGACTCTAGACTCAGTCAGACAGGGAGGTAGTTAGTCAGGAAGTGGTTGGTGACTCTAGACTCAGTCAGACGGGGAGGTAGTTAGTCAGGAAGTGGTTGGTGACTCTAGACTCAGTCAGATGGGGAGGTAGTTAGTCAGGAAGTGGTTGGTGACTCTAGACTCAGCTCAGTGGAGGACTACGATGTGTCAGATCAGTGGAGGACTACGATGTGTCAGATCAGTGGGACTACGATGTGTCAGATCAGTGGGACTACGATGTGTCAGATCAGTGGAGGACTACGATGTGTCAGATCAGTGGAAGACTACGATGTGTCAGATCAGTGGGACTACGATGTGTCAGATCAGTAGAGGACTACGATGTGTCAGATCAGTGGAGGACTACGATGTGTCAGATCAGTGGAGGACTACGATGTGTCAGATCAGTGGAGGACTACGATATGTCAGATCAGTGGAGGACTACGATGTGTCAGATCAGTAGAGGACTACGATGTGTCAGATCAGTGGAGGACTACGATGTGTCAGATCAGTGGAGGACCACGATGTGTCAGATCAGTGGAGGACTACGATGTGTCAGATCAGTGGAGGACTACGATGTGTCAGATCAGTGGAGGACTACGATGTGTCAGATCAGTGGAGGACTACGATGTGTCAGATCAGTAGATGACTACGATGTGTCAGATCAGTGGAGGACTACGATGTGTCAGATCAGTGGAGGACTACGATGTGTCAGATCAGTGGAGGACTACGATATGTCAGATCAGTAGATGACTACGATGTGTCAGATCAGTGGAGGACTACGATGTGTCAGATCAGTGGAGGAGTACAATGTGTCAGATCAGTGGAGGACTACGATGTGTCAGATCAGTGGAGGACTACGATATGTCAGATCAGTGGAGGACTACGATGTGTCAGATCAGTAGATGACTACGATGTGTCAGATCAGTGGAGGACTACGATGTGTCAGATCAGTGGAGGACTACGATGTGTCAGATCAGTGGAGGACTACGATGTGTCAGATCAGTAGAGGACTACGATGTGTCAGATCAGTGGAGGACTACGATGTGTCAGATCAGTGGTAAACAAGCCGGAGAGACAGACTGATGATACAGTATCCCTACACAGGAAGGTGTGCGCTATATACTTACAGACAGGGGTAGTGTCCCAAATGGCACCCTATTCCCTATATAGTGCACTACTTTAGACCAGGGCCCTATTCCCTATATAGTACACTACTTTTGACCAGGGCCACTTGGGATCGTAGGGCTCTGTTTAAAATTAGTGCACTATAAAGGCAATATGTTGTCATTTGGGACACTGCATAGTTGTGCATTATAGTCAGGTGTCTCTCCACAGGTAAAGTAGGTGTGTTGTAGACCGTCCATCTCTCTCTCTGCCGTGTCTGTGTTCAGATCAATAGATGTTACTGATCTCTTCTGGTCATTTGAATGGAAGAACAAGAGTTGGACAAAATTTGGTTAATAAGTTTGTGTAAATCAATACATTCTTTTACAGAGAAATATCCTGATGTCATTTATTGTTTTAAACTTTATCCAATTTATCTGGAGACGAAATTTGATCATAGAAATTAAATACATTAAATGTTTTTTATTCGCTCTGTTGAATATCATGTTTGATATGGAATCTAGATTCTACAATCTGCTATCTTAAATACCTGATGGAAGTATGAAATGTTATCATAATAGCTGGATTTCATTAAGTAAGGGTATCCTAGTGGTTAGAGCGTTGGACTAGTAACCAAAAGGTTGCCAGTTCAAATCCCCGAGCTGACAAGGTACAAATCTGTCGTTCTGCCCCTGAACAAGGCAGTTAACCCACTGTTCCTAGGCCGTCATTGAAAATAAGAATTTGTTCTTAACTGACTTGCCTAGTTAAAATAAGGTAAAATATAAGAATATATTTCTCACTGAAATTCTAGGTATCTTTCTGAAATCCAACACAAATTATGGCAGGCTAAACAAACTCACAATGTAGCCTACGTCAACACAATGTCCTCCTGTGTTGGTCTTTCCCATCAGTGAGAAGGTGTGGGAAGGTCTTATCTGATTGGCTGAGCTCCAGGAAGGAACAATGGAAAGTACCATTAGCCTAAGGTGGAGGGAACCTGGACTGATTACACACTAGATGAGGAATATAATATTACAGTATTGGATATAGATCTTAGTGACAGTAAGGTTGACCAGATGGGAAGGTTGACCAGATTGGAAGCTTCACCAGATGGGAAGGTTGACCAGATGGGAAGGTTCACCAGATGGGAAGGTTGACTGACCAAATTGGAAGGTTGACCAGATGGGAAGGTTGACCAGATGGGAAGCTTCACCAGATGGGAAGGTTGACCAGATGGGAAGCTTCACCAGATGGGAAGGTTGACCAGATGGGAAGGTTCACCAGATGGGAAGCTTCACCAGATGGGAAGGTTGACCAGATGGGAAGCTTCACCAGATGGGAAGGTTGACCAGATGGGAAGCTTCACCAGATGGGAAGGTTGACCAGATGGGAAGGTTCACCAGATGGGAAGGTTGACCAGATGGGAAGGTTCACCAGATGGGAAGCTTCACCAGATGGGAAGGTTGATCAGATGGGAAGCTTCACCAGATGGGAAGGTTGACCAGATGGGAAGCTTCACCAGATGGGAAGGTTGACCAGATGGGAAGGTTCACCAGATGGGAAGCTTCACCAGATGGGAAGGTTGACCAGATGGGAAGCTTCACCAGATGGGAAGGTTCACCAGATGGGAAGGTTGACCAGATGGGAAGGTTCACCAGATGGGAAGGTTCACCAGATGGGAAGGTTGACCAGATGGGAAGCTTCACCAGATGGGAAGGTTGACCAGATGGGAAGGTTGACCAGATGGGAAGGTTCACCAGATGGGAAGGTTCACCAGATGGGAAGGTTCACCAGATGGGAAGGTTCACCAGATGGGAAGGTTCACCAGATGGGAAGCTTCACTCTCACAGCAAATAGAACACACACACTCTGTGTCATCAGAGGTCAAAGTTTGCTGGCAAAAAGATTGTTTTGCAACCTGGGCCACCGCCTTTTATCAGGACAAGTTATATTCCAAGCTATTGTAGCTATTGTCAGAACAGACCTTGAAACATTTAAAACTGAAATGACAATGGAACAGATTAAATGCATAAACATGTTCCTCCCTTTCTTCCTTCCTGTCTTCCTCCCTGTCTTCCTACCTGTCTTCCTCCCTGTCTTCCTACCTATCTTCCTCCCTGTCTTCCTCCCTTTGTTCCTGTCTTCCTCCCTGTCTTCCTTCCTGTCTTCCTTCCTGTCTTCCTCCCTGTCTTACTACCTGTCTTCCTTCCTGTCTTCCTCCCTGTCTTCCTACCTGTCTTCCTACCTGTCTTCCTTCCTGTCTTCCTCCCTGTCTTCCTCCCTGTCTTCCAACCTGTCTTCCTACCTGTCTTCCTGTCTTCCTACCTGTCTTCCTTCCTGTCTTCCTCCCTGTCTTCCTCCCTGTCTTCCTACCTGTCTTCCTCCCTGTCTTCCTCCCTGTCTTCCTACCTGTCTTCCTACCTGTCTTCCTGTCTTCCTACCTGTCTTCCTTCCTGTCTTCCTACCTGTATTCCTACCTGTCTTCCTACCTGTCTTCCTCCCTGTCTTCCTACCTGTCTTCCTACATGTCTTCCTACCTGTCTTCCTACCTGTCTTCCTACCTGTCTTCCTGTCTTCCTCCCTGTCTTCCTACCTGTCTTCCTGTCTTCCTTCCTGTCTTCCTTCCTGTCTTCCTACCTGTCTTCCTACCTGTATTCCTACCTGTCTTCCTACCTGTCTTCATTCCTGTCTTCCTCCCTGTCTTCCTACCTGTCTTCCTCCCTGTCTTCCTCCCTGTCTTCCTCCCTGTCTTCCTACCTGTCTTCCTTTCTTCCTACCTGTCTTCCTCCTTGTCTTCCTCCCTGTCTTCCTACCTGTCTTCCTCCCTGTCTTCCTACCTGTCTTCCTGTCTTCCTCCCTGTCTTCCTACCTGTCTTCCTGTTTTCCTACCTGTCTTCCTGTCTTCCTTCCTGTCTTCCTTCCTGTCTTCCTACCTGTCTTCCTACCTGTCTTCCTTCCTGTCTTCCTCCCTGTCTTCCTCCCTGTCTTCCAACCTGTCTTCCTACCTGTCTTCCTGTCTTCCTACCTGTCTTCCTTCCTGTCTTCCTCCCTGTCTTCCTCCCTGTCTTCCTACCTGTCTTCCTCCCTGTCTTCCTCCCTGTCTTCCTACCTGTCTTCCTACCTGTCTTCCTGCCTTCCTACCTGTCTTCCTTCCTGTCTTCCTACCTGTATTCCTACCTGTCTTCCTACCTGTCTTCCTCCCTGTCTTCCTACCTGTCTTCCTACATGTCTTCCTACCTGTCTTCCTACCTGTCTTCCTACCTGTCTTCCTGTCTTCCTCCCTGTCTTCCTACCTGTCTTCCTGTCTTCCTTCCTGTCTTCCTTCCTGTCTTCCTACCTGTCTTCCTACCTGTATTCCTACCTGTCTTCCTACCTGTCTTCATTCCTGTCTTCCTCCCTGTCTTCCTACCTGTCTTCCTCCCTGTCTTCCTCCCTGTCTTCCTCCCTGTCTTCCTACCTGTCTTCCTGTCTTCCTACCTGTCTTCCTCCTTGTCTTCCTCCCTGTCTTCCTACCTGTCTTCCTCCCTGTCTTCCTACCTGTCTTCCTGTCTTCCTCCCTGTCTTCCTACCTGTCTTCCTGTTTTCCTACCTGTCTTCCTGTCTTCCTTCCTGTCTTCCTTCCTGTCTTCCTACCTGTCTTCCTACCTGTATTCCTTCCTGTCTTCCTACCTGTCTTCATTCCTGTCTTCCTCCCTGTCTTCCTACCTGTCTTCCTCCCTGTCTTCCTTCCTGTCTTCCTACCTGTCTTCCTACCTGTCTTCCTACCTGTCTTCCTACCTGTCTTCCTCCCTGTCTTCCTACCTGTCTTCCTTCCTGTCTTCCTCCCTGTCTTCCTTCCTGTCTTCCTCGCTGTCTTCCTACCTGTCTTCATTCCTGTCTTCCTCCCTGTCTTCCTACCTGTCTTCCTCCCTGTCTTCCTCCCTGTCTTCCTACCTGTCTTCCTACCTGTCTTCCTCCCTGTCTTCCTACCTGTCTTCCTACCTGTCTTCCTCCCTGTCTTCCTACCTGTCTTCCTTCCTGTCTTCCTCCCTGTCTTCCTACCTGTCTTCCTACCTGTCTTCCTCCCTGTCTTCCTCCCTGTCTTCCTACCTGTCTTCCTCCCTGTCTTCCTTCCTGTCTTCCTTCCTGTCTTCCTCCCTGTCTTCTTTCCTGTCGTCCTCCCTGTCTTCCTCCCTGTCTTCCTACCTGTCTTCCTTCCTGTCTTCCTTCCTGTCTTCCTACCTGTCTTCCTTCCTGTCTTCCTACCTGTCTTCTTCCCTGTCTTCCTTCCTGTCTTCCTCCCTGTCTTCCTACCTG
>NC_074669.1:2703301-2873301 GCF_029448725.1 Salvelinus fontinalis
TGTTGTTTCTGTTATAGAGGATAGTGTTGTTTCTGTTATAGAGGATAGTGTTGTTTCTGTTATAGAGGATAGTGTTGTTTCTGTTATAGAGGATATAGAGGATAGTGGTGTTTCTGTTATAGAGGATATAGAGGATAGTGGTGTTTCTGTTATAGAGGATAGTGTTGTTTCTGCTATAGAGGATAGTGTTGTTTCTGTTATAGAGGATAGTGTTGTTTCTGTTATAGAGGATAGTGTTGTTTCTGCTATAGAGGATAGTGTTGTTTCTGTTATAGAGGATAGTGGTGTTTCTGTTATAGAGGATAGTGTTGTTTCTGTTATAGAGGATAGTGGTGTTTCTGTTATAGAGGATAGTGTTGTTTCTGTTATAGAGGATGGTGTTGTTTCTGTTATAGAGGATAGTGTTGTTTCTGTTATAGAGGATAGTGTTGTTTCTGTTATAGAGGATAGTGTTGTTTCTGTTATAGAGGATATAGAGGATAGTGTTGTTTCTGTTATAGAGGATAGTGTTGTTTCTGTTATAGAGGATATAGAGGATAGTGTTGTTTCTGTTATAGAGGATAGCGGTGTTTCTGCTATAGAGGATAGTGTTGTTTCTGTTATAGAGGATAGGGTTGTTTCTGCTATAGAGGATAGTGTTGTTTCTGCTATAGAGGATATAGAGGATGGTGTTGTTTCTGTCATAGAGGATAGTGTTGTTTCTGCTATAGAGGATAGTGGTGTTTCTGCTATAGAGGATAGTGTTGTTTCTGTTATAGAGGATAGTGTTGTTTCTGTTATAGAGGATAGTGTTGTTTCTGTTATAGAGGATAGTGTTGTTTCTGTTGTAGCGGGTAGTGACAAAGATTATATACAATAGAGAGATAGAGAAAATTAAAGAGAATGATAAAGAGAGAGAGAGAGAGAGAGAGAGAGAGAGAGAGAGAGGTAAAAAGAAAGAAGAGAGAATAGAGAGAGAGAGAGACAGAGAGAGAGAGAGAGAGAGAGAGAGAGAGAGGTAGAGGCAGAGGTAGAGAGTATGAGAGAGAGAGAGAGAGAGAGAGAGAGAGAGAGAGAGAGAGAGAGAGAGAGAGAGAGAGAGAGAGAGAGAGAAGGAACAAAAATAACTAATGGGTTCTACAAATTCCTTGGAGGTGAGCGATGCGGGGGAGTGAGTAAGAGCAGGGTTTCGGTCAAGAAAGAGTATTGAGGAGAGGAGAGAATGAGAGGACGGGGTGGAGGGGAGGGGAGGGAAGGGGAGGGGAGGGGGGTGGAGGAGAGGGGAGGGGGGGGGGGGGTGTAGGAGAGGGGAGGGGGATGGAGGGGAGGGGGGTGGAGGAGAGGGGAGGGGGGGAGGGGAGGGGTGGAGGAGAGGGGAGGGGAGGGGGGTGGAGGAGAGGAGAGGGGGTGGAGGAGAGGGGAGGGGAGGGGGTGGAGGAGAGGAGAGGGGGGTGGAGGAGAGGGGAGGGGAGGGGGTGGAGGAGAGGAGAGAATGAGAGAACAGGGTGGAGGGGAGGGGAGGGGTGGAGGAGAGGGGTAGAGAATGAGGGGAGGGGGGTAGAGGGGAGGGGAGGGGAGTGGTGGAGGAGGGGGGTAGAGACTGAGGGAACGGGGTGGAGGGGGGGGTTGGAGGATAAATGTGCAATCACCTACTTGTACACATTGCTATGTCGAACTGGGAAGTCTGAAGATGAGGGATAATGGGAGGGTAGCGCGTACCATTTTGTTATCGTCATCAACAGGTGGCTCATCGTAGCTGACACACTCACATTAACGACATCATTATCTGGATGGAATATATGTTATGGGATTAGGAATACGCTTTGTCCTCATAAACCATGGTGGGGTCTGTGGAGGGTCTTTCACATGACAGTGGCACAGTCTCCACCTAGTGTTTACGAGTAGAATTACATTCATTTTGTGTTGGATGGGGATACTGGAATAAAAGCCCATTTATGCTTGTTCGGGAATGCGATCCGGAGGCACTGTATGGAGGGTGAGACACCTTGCGGGGGGACCAATCGGAGGCACTGTAGGGAGGGTGTGACACCTTGCGGGGGGACCAATCGGAGGCACTGTAGGGAGGGTGTGACACCTTGCGGGGGGACCAATCGGAGGCACTGTAGGGAGGGTGTAAAACCTTGCGGGGGGACCAATCGGAGGCACTGTAGGGAGGGTGTGACACCTTGCAGGGGGACCAATCGGAGGCACTGTATGGAGGGTCTGACACCTTGCGGGGGGACCAATCGGAGGCACTGTATGGAGGGTGTGACAACTTGCGGGGGGACCAATCGGAGGCACTGTATGGAGGGTGTGACACCTTGCGGGGGGACCAATCGGAGGCATTGTATGGAGGGTGTGACACCTTGCGGGGGGACCAATCGGAGGCACTGTATGGAGGGTGTGACACCTTGCGGGGGGACCAATCGGAGGCACTGTATGGAGGGTGTGACACCTTGCGGGGGGACCAATCGGAGGCACTGTATGGAGGGTGTGACACCTTGCGGGGGGACCAATCGGAGGCACTGTAGGGAGGGTGTGACACCTTGCGGGGGCACTGTATGGAGGGTGTGACACCTTGCGGGGGCACTGTAGAGAGGGTGTGACACCTTGCGGGGGCACTGTATGGAGGGTGTGACGCCTTGCGGGGGCACTGTATGGAGGGTGTGACACCTTGCGGGGGCACTGTATGGAGGGTGTGACACCTTGCGGGGGGACTGTATGGAGGGTGTGACGCCTTGCGGGGGCACTGTATGGAGGGTGTGACACCTTGCGGGGGCACTGTATGGAGGGTGTGACACCTTGCGGGGGGACTGTATGGAGGGTGTGACACCTTGCGGGGGCACTGTATGGAGGGTGTGACACCTTGCGGGGGCACTGTATGGAGGGTGTGACGCCTTGCGGTGGGACCCAATCGAACTCCGTACCACACACCGTGCGCCTCCCAATGCGGTGGGTTCCGTATAGTTTCGCATTGACATGATTGGTCCACGGTAGGTTGAGGGGGGGGCGAAGAGGTCCTGTATGAACACAAACTCACTTCCTTGACAACTTCCTACACAACAGCTCTGCTGCGTCACAGTAAACGAATGCTGTACGGCGAGCTGCAGATGGCGGATTGACCATGCAGAGCCCCTTAGTCTGCCAACACTTTTGTTAATGTAGTTTATTTGGGATTTGTTTGTCCATAACATTGGATGACTTGTGACTGAGGTAAGAACAGCCTCAATTTGTCGGGGCATGGACTCTACAAGGTGTCAGAAGCGTTCCACTGGAATGCTGGCCCATGTTGACTCCAATGCTTCCCCACAGTTGTGTCAAGTTGGCTGGATGTCCTTTTAGGTGATGGACCATTCTTGATACACACGGGGAACTGTTGAGCGTGAAAAACCCAAGCAGCGTTGCAATTCTTCACACAAACCGGTGCTCCTGGCACCTACTATCATACTGTTCAAACCCACTTAAATCTTTTGTTTTGCCCATTCACCCTCTGCATGGCATACACACAATCCATGTCTCAATTGTCTCAAGGCTTAAAAATCATTCTTTAACCTGTCTCCTCCCCTTCATTTACACTGATTGAAGAGGATTTAACAGGTGACATCAATAAGGGATCATAGCTTTCACCTGGATTCACCTGGTTAGTCTATGCCAGTGTTTCCCAACCCTGGTACTCCAGTACCTCCAAAAGTACACATGTTTATTGTAACCCTGGAGAAGCACACCTGATTCAACTTGAGGACCAGGGTTGGGCTGTTGGGGGTACTGGAGGACTGGAGGACCGGGCTTGGGCTGTTGGGGGGTACTGGAGGACTGGAGGACCAGGGTTGGGCTGTTGGGGGGTACTGGAGGACTGGAGGACCAGGCTTGGGCTGTTGGGGGGTACTGGAGGACTGGAGGACCAGGGTTGGGCTGTTGGGGGGTACTGGAGGACTGGAGGACCAGGCTTGGGCTGTTGGGGGGTACTGGAGGACTGGAGGACCAGGCTTGGGCTGTTGGGGGGTACTGGAGGACCAGGGTTGGGCTGTTGGGGGGTACTGGAGGACCAGGGTTGGGCTGTTGGGGGGTACTGGAGGACTGGAGGACCAGGGTTGGGCTGTTGGGGGGGTACTGGAGGACTGGAGGACCAGGGTTGGGCTGTTGGGGGGTACTGGAGGACTGGAGGACCAGGGTCGGGCTGTTGGGGGGTACTGGAGGACTGGAGGACCAGGCTTGGGCTGTTGGGGGTACTGGAGGACCAGGGTTGGGCTGTTGGGGGTACTGGAGGACTGGAGGACCAGGGTTGGGCTGTTGGGGGGTACTGGAGGACTGGAGGACCAGGCTTGGGCTGTTGGGGGGTACTGGAGGACTGGAGGACCAGGGTTGGGCTGTTGGGGGGTACTGGAGGACTGGAGGACCAGGGTTGGGCTGTTGGGGGGTACTGGAGGACTGGAGGACCAGGGTTGGGCTGTTGGGGGGTACTGGAGGACTGGAGGACCAGGGTTGGGCTGTTGGGGGGTACTGGAGGACTGGAGAACCAGGGTTGGGCTGTTGGGGGGTACTGGAGGACCAGGGTTGGGCTGTTGGGGGGTACTGGAGGACTAGAGGACCAGGGTTGGGCTGTTGGGGGGGTACTGGAGGACTGGAGGACCAGGGTTGGGCTGTTTGGGGGTACTGGAGGACCAGGGTTGGGCTGTTGGGGGGGTACTGGAGGACTGGAGGACCAGGGTTGGGCTGTTGGGGGGGTACTGGAGGACTGGAGGACCAGGGTTGGGCTGTTGGGGGGTACTGGAGGACCAGGGTTGGGCTGTTGGGGGGTACTGGAGGACCAGGGTTGGGCTGTTGGGGGGTACTGGAGGACCAGGGTTGGGCTGTTGGGGGGTACTGGAGGACCAGGGTTGTGAAACACTGGTCTATGTCATTGAAAGGTGTTCCTATTGTTTTGTACACTCAGTGTATGTGACCCATAGGAACCTACTGAAAAACTTTACTCCTTCTCCATCCACCTCTTGCTCTCTCCAGCCCCATGCCCACCTACCGCGTAGATGCTGACAAGGGCTTCAACTTCTCCCTGGCAGACGACGCCTTCGTGTGTCAGAAAAAGAACCACTTCCAGGTCACTGTGTACTGCGGCATGCTGGGAGATCCCAAGTACATCAAGACCAGCGAGGGCCTGCAGCCCATAGACTGCTTTTGTCTCAAACTCAACGGGGTCAAGGTGAGAGAGGTGGGGAGACGGGTGATCAGGGTCGGGGTTAAGGTGAGAGAGGTGGGGAGACGGGTGATCAGGGTCGGGGTTAAGGTGAGAGAGGTGGGGAGACGGGTGATCAGGGTCGGGGTTAAGGTGAGAGAGGTGGGGAGACGGGGGATCAGGGTCGGGGTTAAGGTGAGAGAGGTGGGGAGACGGGGGATCAGGGTCGGGGTCAAGGTGAGAGAGGTGGGGAGACGGGTGATCAGGGTCGGGGTTAAGGTGAGAGAGGTGGGGAGACGGGGGATCAGGGTCGGGGTCAAGGTGAGAGAGGTGGGGAGACGGGTGATCAGGGTCGGGGTTAAGGTGAGAGAGGTGGGGAGACGGGGGATCAGGGTCGGGGTCAAGGTGAGAGAGGTGGGGAGACCAGGGTCGGGGTTAAGGTGAGAGAGGTGGGGAGACGGGGTATCAGGGTCGGGGTCAAGGTGAGAGAGGTGGGGAGACGGGTGATCAGGGTCGGGATTAAGGTGAGAGAGGTGGGGAGACGGGTGATCAGGGTCGGGGTTAAGGTGAGAGAGGTGGGGAGACCAGGGTCGGGGTTAAGGTGAGAGAGGTGGGGAGACGGGGGATCAGGGTCGGGATTAAGGTGAGAGAGGTGGGGAGACGGGTGATCAGGGTCGGGGTCAAGGTGAGAGAGGTGGGGAGACGGGTGATCAGGGTCGGGATTAAGGTGAGAGAGGTGGGGAGACAGGGGATCAGGGTCAGGGTCAAGGTGAGAGAGGTGGGGAGACGGGTGATCAGGGTTGGGGTCAATAACATTTAAATTCAGTCAATACAAGAAGTTTCAAAATGGAATTGACCCCAAATTGTGGTGGTAATGTTGTTGTCTCACTTAGCTATCTTAAGATGAATCCACTAACTGTAAGTCTCTCTGGGTAAACAGTCTCCTAAATGACTAGCATGTAAAATGGAAGATTCTCAGTAAGATAATTAGTTGAACAGGGTCTTTCATCAACACCTATTCCTGTCTGGCTCATAATCCTATCTCCTGTCTGTCTCTTTCCTGTCTCCCGTCTGTCTCCCATCTGTCTCCTGTCTGTCTCACTCCCGTCTCCTGTCTGTCACCATACTGTCTCCTGTCTGTCTCCTTCCTGTCTCCTGTCTGTCTGTCTCCTTCCCTTCTCCTGTCTGTCTCCTTCCTGTCTCCTGTCTGTCTGTCTCCTTCCTGTCTCCCTCCTGTCTCCTTCATGCCTCCTGTCTGTCTCTTACCTGTCTCCCTCCTGTCTCCTTCCTGTCTCCTGTCTGTTTTCCAGCTGGAAGCAATGAACCAGTCCATTAACGTGGAGCAGTCCCAGTCAGACCGCAGCAAGAGACCCTTCAAACCAGTACTGTGAGTAGAGACCCTTCAAACCAGAACTGTGAGTAGAGACCCTTCAAACCAGTACTGTGAGTAGAGACCCTTCAAACCAGGACTGTGAGTAGAGACCCTTCAAACCAGGACTGTGAGTAGAGACCCTTCAAACCAGGACTGTGAGTAGAGACCCTTCAAACCAGGACTGTGAGTAGAGACCCTTCAAACCAGGACTGTGAGTAGAGACCCTTCAAACCAGGACTGTGAGTAGAGACCCTTCAAACCAGGACTGTGAGTAGAGACCCTTCACACCAGTACTGTGAGTAGAGAGACCCTTCAAACCAGGACTGTGAGTTGAGAGACCCTTCAAACCAGGACTGTGAGTAGAGACCCTTCAAACCAGGACTGTGAGTAGAGACCCTTCAAACCAGGACTGTGAGTAGAGACCCTTCACACCAGTACTGTGAGTAGAGACCCTTCAAACCAGGACTGTGAGTTGAGAGACCCTTCAAACCAGGACTGTGAGTAGAGACCCTTCAAACCAGGACTGTGAGTAGAGACCCTTCAAACCAGGACTGTGAGTAGAGACCCTTCAAACCAGGACTGTGAGTAGAGACCCTTCACACCAGTACTGTGAGTAGAGAGACCCTTCAAACCAGGACTGTGAGTAGAGACCCTTCAAACCAGGACTGTGAGTAGAGACCCTTCAAACCAGGACTGTGAGTAGAGACCCTTCATACCAGGACTGTGAGTAGAGACCCTTCATACCAGGACTGTGAGTTGAGAGACCCTTCATACCAGTACTGTGAGTAGAGACCCTTCATACCAGGACTGTGAGTAGAGACCCTTCATACCAGTACTGTGAGTAGAGACCCTTCAAACCAGGACTGTGAGTAGAGACCCTTCATACCAGGACTGTGAGTAGAGACCCTTCATACCAGGACTGTGAGTTGAGAGACCCTTCATACCAGTACTGTGAGTAGAGACCCTTCATACCAGGACTGTGAGTAGAGACCCTTCATACCAGTACTGTGAGTAGAGAGACCCTTCATACCAGTACTGTGAGTAGAGACCCTTCATACCAGTACTGTGAGTTGAGAGACCCTTCACACCAGGACTGTGAGTCTCGGTCTTCTGGGTACCTTTTGGGGGCAGGAAAGGACTGTAGGCCCACTTTACAATTTACATTACAGTCTTTACTGCTGTGTCACATTGTAAAAACGTAAAGAAATGTGACATATTACTGATGATACATGTGTGTTTTTGTGTTTGCAGGGTCACACTGCCCCCGGAGCAGGTTACCAAGGTAACAGTGGGACGACTACACTTCAGCGAGACCACAGCCAATAACATGAGGAAGAAAGGCAAACCCAACCCTGATCAGAGGTACTAACACACACACACACACACACACACACACACACACACACACACACACACACACACACACACACACACACACACAACCCTGATCAGAGGTACTAACACACACACACACACACACACACACACACACACACATACACACACACACACACACACACACACACACACACACACACAACCCTGATCAGAGGTACTGTACTAACACACACACACACACACACACACACACACACACACACACACACACACACACACACACACACACACACACACACACACACACACACACACACACACACACACAACCCTGATCAGAGGTACTGTACTAACACACATACACACACACACACACACACACACACACACACACACACACACACACACACACACACACACACACACACACACACACACACACACACACACACACACGACCCTGACCAGATGGGTACTATACTAGCAATATGTAGCAGACCAGATGTATGCAGGCAAATCATTATTAAAGTCACAGTTAAAGGGGTAATCTGATATTGATACATACCTTTTGAATCCCAGATTGTACACTTCACTTGGCCGTCACAAACATTTAATGGAAATACTGTACATAAAAAACAAATGTGTGATTAACCTGTTTAACTCCATACTGTAGGTGATTAACCCCTGTTTACCTCCATACTGTAGGTGATTAACCCTGTTTACCTCCATACTGTAGGTGATTAATCTGTTTACCTCCATACTGTAGGTGGTTAACCTGTTTACCTCCATACTGTAGGTGATTAACCCCTGTTTACCTCCATACTGTAGGTGATTAACCCTGTTTACCTCCATACTGTAGGTGATTAACCTGTTTACCTCCATACTGTAGGTGATTAACCCCTGTTTACCTCCATACTGTAGGTGATTAACCTGTTTACCTCCATACTGTAGGTGATTAACCTGTTTACCTCCATACTGTAGGTGATTAACCCTGTTTACCTCCATACTGTAGGTGATTAACCTGTTTACCTCCATACTGTAGGTGATTAACCTGTTTACCTCCATACTGTAGGTGATTAACCTGTTTACCTCCATACTGTAGGTGATTAACCTGTTTACCTCCATACTGTAGGTGGTTAACCCTGTTTACCTCCATACTGTAGGTGATTAACCTGTTTACCTCCATACTGTAGGTGATTAACCTGTTTACCTCCATACTGTAGGTGATTAACCTGTTTAACTCCATACTGTAGGTGATTAACCCCTGTTTACCTCCATACTGTAGGTGGTTAACCTGTTTACCTCCATACTGTAGGTGATTAACCCCTGTTTACCTCCATACTGTAGGTGGTTAACCTGTTTACCTCCATACTGTAGGTGATTAACCCCTGTTTACCTCCATACTGTAGGTGATTAACCCTGTTTACCTCCATACTGTAGGTGATTAACCTGTTTACCTCCATACTGTAGGTGATTAACCTGTTTACCTCCATACTGTAGGTGATTAACCTGTTTACCTCCATACTGTAGGTGATTAACCCCTGTTTACCTCCATACTGTAGGTGATTAACCTGTTTACCTCCATACTGTAGGTGATTAACCCCTGTTTACCTCCATACTGTAGGTGATTAACCTGTTTAACTCCATACTGTAGGTGATTAACCCCTGTTTACCTCCATACTGTAGGTGGTTAACCTGTTTACCTCCATACTGTAGGTGATTAACCCCTGTTTACCTCCATACTGTAGGTGGTTAACCTGTTTACCTCCATACTGTAGGTGATTAACCCCTGTTTACCTCCATACTGTAGGTGATTAACCCTGTTTACCTCCATACTGTAGGTGATTAACCTGTTTACCTCCATACTGTAGGTGATTAACCCCGTTTACCTCCATACTGTAGGTGATTAACCCCGTTTACCTCCATACTGTAGGTGATTAACCTGTTTACCTCCATACTGTAGGTGATTAACCTGTTTACCTCCATACTGTAGGTGATTAACCTGTTTAACTCCATACTGTAGGTGATTAACCTGTTTACCTCCATACTGTAGGTGATTAACCTGTTTACCTCCATACTGTAGGTGATTAACCCCTGTTTACCTCCATACTGTAGGTGATTAACCTGTTTACCTCCATACTGTAGGTGATTAACCTGTTTACCTCCATACTGTAGGTGATTAACCTGTTTACCTCCATACTGTAGGTGATTAACCTGTTTAACTCCATACTGTAGGTGATTAACCCCTGTTTACCTCCATACTGTAGGTGGTTAACCTGTTTACCTCCATACTGTAGGTGATTAACCCCTGTTTACCTCCATACTGTAGGTGGTTAACCTGTTTACCTCCATACTGTAGGTGATTAACCCCTGTTTACCTCCATACTGTAGGTGATTAACCCTGTTTACCTCCATACTGTAGGTGATTAACCTGTTTACCTCCATACTGTAGGTGATTAACCCCGTTTACCTCCATACTGTAGGTGATTAACCCCGTTTACCTCCATACTGTAGGTGATTAACCTGTTTACCTCCATACTGTAGGTGATTAACCCTGTTTACCTCCATACTGTAGGTGATTAACCTGTTTACCTCCATACTGTAGGTGATTAACCTGTTTACCTCCATACTGTAGGTGATTAACCTGTTTACCTCCATACTGTAGGTGATTAACCTGTTTACCTCCATACTGTAGGTGATTAACCCTGTTTACCTCCATACTGTAGGTGATTAACCTGTTTACCTCCATACTGTAGGTGATTAACCTGTTTACCTCCATACTGTAGGTGATTAACCCCTGTTTACCTCCATACTGTAGGTGATTAACCTGTTTACCTCCATACTGTAGGTGATTAACCTGTTTACCTCCATACTGTAGGTGATTAACCTGTTTACCTCCATACTGTAGGTGATTAACCTGTTTACCTCCATACTGTAGGTGATTAACCCCTGTTTACCTCCATACTGTAGGTGATTAACCTGTTTACCTCCATACTGTAGGTGATTAACCTGTTTACCTCCATACTGTAGGTGATTAACCTGTTTACCTCCATACTGTAGGTGATTAACCTGTTTACCTCCATACTGTAGGTGATTAACCCTGTTTACCTCCATACTGTAGGTACTTCATGTTGGTGGTAGCGTTGCAGGCCCAGGCCCACAGTCAGAGCTTCACGGTGGCCGCGCAGGTGTCCGAGAGGATCATCGTCAGGGTAACCTCTGTCAGTCTGGCCGTGTCTGTCTGACCGTCCTCTTCTGATCTATCTCAATAACCTCTGTCAGTCTGGCCGTGTCTGTCTGATCGTCCTCCTCTGATCTACCTCAATAACTTCTGTCAGTCTGGCCATGTCTGTCTGATCGTCCTCCTCTGATCTTTCTCACTATTTACCTCGTAGGAAATAAACAGAAATGTACAATTCAAAAATGTGAATTTACTGTCTTTCCTAAATGTCGATGAAAATGAGGCAAACCCCTCATACCTATCTGACTTCATGTGTTACGGTCTTGATTATTTCTTCTGTCAATATCTATATATTTGTTGAGGCTGTTTTAAACATTACGTGCAGACCAGCAACCAAAAACATGTAGGAAGCTACTCAGCGTATATATATATTACTAGCACTGCAAACAACAGAGGAATGAAAGACCTGCTATTACGAATGTAAATCAAAGGATATTTTTTACAGCTCCCCTCAACTCTAAATATCTGTGTGTTGTCTGTCTCTGGGTTTCCAGGCGTCCAACCCCGGTCAGTTTGAGAGTGACAGTGAGGTGTTGTGGCAGCGAGGCCAGCTACCTGACTCGGTGTACCACCACGGCCGGGTCGGCATCAACACCGACCGGCCAGACGAGGCCATGGTCATCCACGGCAACCTGAAGGTCATGGGGTCACTGGTGCACCCCTCTGATATACGGGCTAAAGAGAACGTCCACGAGGTGAGGGTGGGGGGTGGGTTGGGGGGGGGGGGGGGGGTTTGAGGGGGGTGAGGCGAGGGTGAGAGGGACTGTAGATATATAAGACTGCTCTGTGTGTGTGGTGTGTTCTCTGACTGTCTGTCTGCATGTTAGTGTCGTGATGGAAAATGTTTAGCAAAATCTTAATAAAAAAATTCCTTGACAGATTTCTATTTTTATTTTTTAAATTTGTGTTAGAATAATTCACAACATTTTATATCTTGTTTTCTGTTGGTTGTCCTGAATCCAGACTTCCTCATCCTTTAGCCGTATGTACCTGTCTGTAATCTATAGTCATATGCAGATCTCTGTGTGTGTGTGTGTGTGTGTGTGTGTGTGTGTGTGTGTGTGTGTGTGTGTGTGTGTGTGTGTGTGTGTGTGTGTGTGTGTGTGTGTGTGTGTGTGTGTGTGTGTGTGTGTGTGTGTGTGTGTGTGTGTGTGTAGGTGGACACTACAGGCAACCTGAAGCGGATCAGTCAGATGAGGCTGGTTCATTATCAGTACAAGCCTGAGTTTGCCTCCAGCATGGGCATCGACACCAGCCCAGAGACCGGTAACTTATACAACACTGTCGTTTTGGGTTATTCATTATAGACAATGAATTAACAGAAATCAGTAGCACTAGAAATGTATTCCCATCTTAATAACATTTGTATCGGTGAGTTATTTTTATATTTTATATCCTCCCGTACATTGCATTGGCGTAGTGTGGCTATGTGTCTGTATGTATACATGATGCTCTGACAGACCTTTCATCTATGACCCCTGTCTCCAGGAGCTACGGTAGTGTGTTGTATTATCTAGGAGTGATGGGAGTTTACAGTAAGGTGTTGTATTATCTAGGAGTGATTGGAGTTTACAGTAAGGTGCTGTATTATCCAGAAGTGATAGGAGTTTACAGTAAGGTGTTGTATTATCCAGAAGTGATAGGAGTTTACAGTAAGGTGTTGTATTATCTAGGAGTGATATTAGTTTACAGTAAGGTGCTGTATTATCTAGGAGTGATTGGAGTTTACAGTAAGGTGCTGTATTATCCAGAAGTGATAGGAGTTTACAGTAAGGTGTTGTATTATCTAGGAGTGATAGGAGTTTACAGTAAGGTGCTGTATTATCTAGGAGTGATAGGAGTTTACAGTAAGGTGTTGTATTATCTAGGAGTGATAGGAGTTTACAGTAGTGTGTTGTATTATCTAGGAGTGATATTAGTTTACAGTAAGGTGTTGTATTATCCAGAAGTGATAGGAGTTTACAGTAAGGTGCTGTATTACCCAGAAGTGATAGGAGTTTACAGTGAGGTGCTGTATTATCCAGAAGGGATGGGAGTTTACAGTAAGATGTTGTATTATCTAGGAGTGATATTAGTTTACAGTAAGGTGTTGTATTATCTAGGAGTGATTGGAGTTTACAGTAAGGTGCTGTATTATCCAGAAGTGATAGGAGTTTACAGTAAGGTGTTGTATTATCTAGGAGTGATAGGAGTTTACAGTGTTGTATTATCTAGGAGTGATAGGAGTTTACAGTAAGGTGCTGTATTATCCAGAAGTGATAGGAGTTTACAGTGTTGTATTATCTAGGAGTGATAGGAGTTTACAGTAAGGTGCTGTATTATCCAGAAGTGATAGGAGTTTACAGTGTTGTATTATCTAGGAGTGATAGGAGTTTACACTAAGGTGTTGTATTATTATCTAGGAGTGATATTAGTTTACAGTAAGGTGTTGTATTATTATCTAGGAGTTATAGGAGTTTACAGTAAGGTGTTGTATTATTATCTAGGAGTGATAGGAGCTTACAGTAAGGTGTTGTATTATTATCTAGGAGTGATAGGAGTTTACAGTAAGGTGTTGTATTATCCAGGAGTGATAGGAGTTTACAGTAAGGTGTTGTATTATCCAGGAGTGATAGGAGTTTACAGTAAGGTGTTGTATTATTATCTAGGAGTGATAGGAGTTTACAGTAAGGTGTTGTATTATCTAGGAGTGATATTAGTTTACAGTAAGGTGTTGTATTATTATCTAGGAGTGATAGGAGCTTATAGTAAGGTGTTGTATTATTATTTAGGAGTGATAGGAGCTTACAGTAAGGTGTTGTATTATCCAGGAGTGATAGGAGTTTACAGTAAGGTGTTGTATTATCCAGGAGTGATAGGAGTTTACAGTGAGGTGTTGTATTATTATTTAGGAGTGATAGGAGCTTACAGTGAGGTGTTGTATTATTATCTAGGAGTGATAGGAGTTTACAGTAAGGTGTTGTATTATTATCTAGGAGTGATAGGAGCTTACAGTAAGGTGTTGTATTATTATCTAGGAGTGATAGGAGTTTACAGTAAGGTGTTGTATTATCCAGGAGTGATAGGAGTTTACAGTAAGGTGTTGTATTATCCAGGAGTGATAGGAGTTTACAGTAAGGTGTTGTATTATTATCTAGGAGTGATAGGAGTTTACAGTAAGGTGTTGTATTATCCAGGAGTGATAGGAGTTTACAGTAAGGTGTTGTATTATCCAGGAGTGATAGCTCAGGACGTGCAGCAGATCCTGCCTGAAGCTGTGAAGGAGGGCGGAGATGTGATCTGCTCTAACGGAGAGACCATCCCTAGACTCCTGGTGGTTAACAAGGTGAGACACACGCTTTGCACGCACACATATCTTCCAAGTTCTTTTAAAAATCCAAGTTGGGGAATTCCTGGAAACAGGAGGGAATAACTGGGGAGGGAAACGGGAAATCCTCCAATCGAGATTTCTGAAGGACCCGACAACTCTGGAAAAGATTCCGGAATATGACAACAGACACAAAAACTCTAACTTCTATGCCTCTCTCTCTCTCTCTCTCTCTCTCTCTCTCTCTCTCTCTCTCTCTCTCTCTGTCCCTCTCACGCTCTCTCAATTCAATTCAATTCAATTCAAGGGGCTTTATTGGCATGGGAAACGTGTTAACATTGCCAAAGCAAGTGAGGTAGATAATATACAAAAGTGAAATAAACAATAAAAATTAACAGTAAACATCACACATACAGAAGTTTCAAAAGAATAAAGACATTCCAAATGTTATATTATATATATACAGTGTTGTAACAATGTACAAATGGTTAAAGCACACAAGTTAAAATAAATAAGCATAAATATGGGTTGTATTTACAATGGTGTTTGTTCTTCACTGGTTGCCCTTTTCTTGTGGCAACAGGTCACAAATATTGCTGATGTGATGTCACACTGTGGTATTTCACCCAGTAGATATGGGAGTTTATCAAAATTGGGTTTGTTTTCGAATTCTTTGTGGATCTGTGTAATCTGAGGGAAATATGTGTTTCTAATATGGTCAGACATTGGGCAGGAGGTTAGGAAGTGCAGCTCAGTTTCCACCTCATTTTGTGGGCAGTGTGCACATAGCCTGTCTTCTCTTGAGAGCCAGGTCTGCCTACGGCGGCCTTTCTCAATAGCAAGGCTATGCTCACTGAGTCTGTACATAGTCAAAGCTTTCCTTAAGTTTGGGTCAGTCACTCTCTCCCGCTCTCTCCTTCTCTCCCTCTCTCCTCTCTCCTCTCTCTCTCTCTCCCCTCTCTCCCCTCTCTCTCTCCCCTCTCTCTCTCTCTCCCTCTCTCTCTCTCTCTCTCTCTCAATTCAATTCAATTCAATTGACTTTATTGACATGGCAAGTTCATTATTACTTACATTGTCAAAGTATACATATCGAAAAATAAAAATCAAATATATATGTATATATATATATACAAAATATATATATATATTTATATATAAATAAATGGTGGGACCAACAGCAATAATAACAGTAGTTGTGGACATGGGATTACCATTAACAACAACTACAACAACAATATTAATCAGAACAACAATAAATTAAAGCAACAGTAGTAGACCAGTGTCAACATGACTGAGAAGACATATGACCTGGTATGAAAGACAAAACAAAACTAAGCTAAATGGGAAATATTATCAACATTACTTTGCATTTTTCACTGGCTGTCCCTCAGGTTGTGGCAGGAGGACACATATTTGGCTGCCAAAACTGCACATTTTGGCTTTTCACCCAATAAATATTAGATTTTTTCTTCATCTTTTATAGTTTCAAATTCTTTGTATTGAGTTATAATTTTGGGAAAGAAATATGCTCTTAGGTCTGAGTATTTGTCACAGTGTAGTAGGAAATGCACCTCTGTCTCTACCTCTCCCCTGGAGCAGAGTGAGCACAGCCTGTCCTCTCTGGGCAGCCAGGTTTGTCTGTGACGACCGGTCTCTATAGCCAGACGGTGCTCACTGAGTCTGTACCTAGTCAATGTTTTCCTCAGTTTTCTATCAGTCACAGTGGTCAGATAGTCTGCCACCATGTACTGTCTGTTTAGAGCCAAATAGCATTGAAGTTTACTTTGATTTTTTGTGGTGTCTTTCCAATAGGTTATATATTTTTCTTTTTGTTTTGTGATGATTTGGTTGGGCCAGATTTTCTGAGGGCTGTCCCGAGGCTCTATGGGGTTGGTTTGGGTTGGTGAACTGAGCCTCAGAACCAGCTGGCTGAGGGGACTCTTCTCTGGTTTCATCTCTTGACATTGTAGAGCTGTGTGATGGAATGTTCTCTCTCTCCTCTCTCTCCCTCTCTCCTCTCTCTCCCTCTCTCCTCTCTCTCTCTCTCTCTCTCTCTCCTCTCTCTCTCTCTCCTCTCTCGTCTCTCTCCCTCTCTCCTCTCTCCCTCTCTCTCTCTCTCCTCTCTCTCTCTCTCCTCTCTCTCTCTCTCTCCTCTCTCTCTCTCCTCTCTCTCTCTCTCCTCTCTCTCCCTCTCCTCTCTAGGATCGTATCTTCATGGAGAACGTCGGTGCAGTGAAGGAGCTGTGTAAATTGACTGACAACCTGGAGACTCGTATAGATGAGCTGGAGCGATGGAGCAGGAAGCTGGCCAAACTCCGCCGTCTGGACAGCATGAAGAGTACCGTCAGCGGAGGCACCACCAGGTAGGACACACCTGGATATATAGGTGCACCTGATTTAGCTTGGAGTTTACACTACTGCTACTACTCCATTGGTTCCTTTGTACCACTGCAAACGTGATAAAGCACAGTTGAATTACATTAAATTACATACTGTATGTCATTGGTGGATGGTTACATCTTCTTACCGTCTCTCCAGCCAATCAGGAAGCCAGTTCAGCAGGGCAGGAAGTGTCCCTCTGAAGAAGAAGAAGACAGTCAAACCTGGGAGCAAGGTGAGTCTCTCTGACCTGTATGTTTCTCTACATATCAAAATGTCTATGGACTCAAAATGGATGGTATTTAGTCAGGATCATTAGGATTGACAGAAATTATTATTAACAAATAGTATAATTAGCATATATTGTGATTAGCATATATCATAATTAACATACATTATGATAAACAGATATTATGCTTAACCTATATTATAATTAACATAAAGTATGGTCAACAGATATTATAATTAACAGATAGTCGAATTAACATATAGTATTATTTATATATATATATATATATATATATATTGTGATTAACATATATTATAATTTATACATATTATGATTAACAGATATTATAATTAACAGATATTATGAATAATATAAATTATAATTATTATAATTCAATTATAACCCCAGAGCAGGGCTGTATCAGTGTGTGGTTCTAACTTGTACCTTCGTGTGGTTCCAGAGTCCTTCTCCAGAGCAGGGCTGTATCAGCCACAGGGTGATGCA
Organism: Salvelinus fontinalis; assembly: GCF_029448725.1. NCBI lineage: Eukaryota > Metazoa > Chordata > Actinopteri > Salmoniformes > Salmonidae > Salvelinus > Salvelinus fontinalis. Next base: position 2,720,821 of record NC_074669.1, read on the forward strand.
GGGAATCATTCTGGCTCTAGTCGTCGTCATGACCTTCAGTGTCATCTCCATGTCCGTCCTGTACGTGTTGACACTGCACCACAGAGGCGACGTCTCTGAGAAGGCTGGGTATGTTCTCATCAGGCGCATACAGTACTTTAGACGTACCTGTACATGAGATACCTCAATCATATACACTACATGAGATACCTCAATCATCTACACTATATGAGATACCTCAATCATATACACTATATGAGATACCTCAATCATATTCACTATATGAGATACCTCAATCATATTCACTATATGAGATACCTCAATCATATACACTACATGAGATACCTCAATCATATTCACTATATGAGATACCTCAATCATATTCACTATATGAGATACCTCAATCATATACACTATATGAGATACCTCAATCATATTCACTATATGAGATACCTCAATCATCTACACTATATGAGATACCTCAATCATATACACTACATGAGATACCTCAATCATCTACACTATATGAGATACCTCAATCATATACACTACATGAGATACCTCAATCATATTCACTATATGAGATACCTCAATCATATTCACTATATGAGATACCTCAATCATATACACTATATGAGATACCTCAATCATATTCACTATATGAGATACCTCAATCATATACACTACATGAGATACCTCAATCATATTCACTATATGAGATACCTCAATCATATTCACTATATGAGATACCTCAATCATATACACTATATGAGATACCTCAATCATATTCACTATATGAGATACCTCAATCATATTCACTATATGAGATACCTCAATCATATTCACTATATGAGATACCTCAATCATATTCACTACAAGAGATACCTCAATCATATTCACTATATGAGATACCTCAATCATATTCACTATATGAGATACCTCAATCATATTCACTATATGAGATACCTCAATCACATACACTATATGAGATACCTCAACCATAGTCACTATATGAGATACCTCAACCATAGTCACTATATGAGATACCTCAATCATATTCACTATATGAGATACCTCAATCATCTACACTATATGAGATACCTCAATCATATTCACTATATGAGATACCTCAACCATATGCACTATATGAGATACCTCAATTATATATACTATATGAGATACCTCAATCATATTCACTATATGAGATACCTGAATCATATTCACTATATGAGATACCTCAATCATATTCACTATATGAGATACCTCAATCATATTCACTATATGAGATACCTCAATCATCTACACTATATGAGATACCTCAATCATATTCACTATATGAGATACCTCAACCATATACACTATATGAGATACCTCAATCATATACACTATATGAGATACCTCAATCATATTCACTATATGAGATACCTCAATCATATTCACTATATGAGATACCTCAATCATATTCACTATATGAGATACCTCAATCATATTCACTATATGAGATACCTCAATCATCTACACTATATGAGATACCTCATCTGTCCACCACTCTTTCCATGGTATGACATCTCATCTTTCACTCTTTCTCTATCTCTTATCTTTCTGTCTTTCTGTCTCTCTTCCCGTGCTCTCCTCTTTTCTTCTTCCCTATTTGCTCTTCTTCGCTCTCTCTCTCTCTCTCTCTCTCTCTCTCTCTCTCTCTCTCTCTCTCTCTCTCTCTCTCTCTCTCTCTCTTCCTCGCTCTGTCTTTGTCTCTCCCTTCTCTCTCTCCCTCTCTCTTTCTCTCTTCCTCGCTATGTCTTTCTGTCTCTCCCTTCTCTCTCTCTCTCTCTCTTCCTTCTCTCTATCTCTCTCTCCTTCTTCCTCACTCTGTCTTTCCCCTCTCACTCTCCCATTCTCTTATCTTTGAACTCTACAGAGTACCTAACCCGGATCCGGGAGCACCCCCCACACCCCCCACACTGATTAGCATCGCTAGCATAGCGTCACAATTAAATAGTAGCATCTAAATATCATTAAATCACAAGTCCAAGACACCCAATGAAAGACACAGATCTTGTGAATAAAACCACCATTTCAGATTTTTTAAATGTTTTACAGGGAAGACACAATATGTAAATCTATTAGCTAAACACGTTAGCAAAATGACACCATTTTCTTACTCCAACAGTTTCTTACTCCATCAGGTGCTATCACCAATTCGGCTAAACTAAGATATTGATAGCCACTAACTAACAAACAAATTCATAAGATGACAGTCTGATAACATATTTATGGTATAGCATAGTTTTTTTTTTTTTAATGTGCATTTTTCAGGTATAAATCACAGTTCTACATTGCAGCTGCAATCTGATATAGTGCTGATGCAGCTAGAACAATTACAGAGACCAACGTTATATAACTAATTACTTGTCTTAAAACATTTCAGAAAAAATACACAGCGTACAGACATTGAAAGCCCAACATCTGGTGAATCCAAACAATATTTCAGATTTTTTAAATGTTTTATAGCGAAAACAAAATGTATCGCTAAATTAGCATAACCAGGCCAGCCAGAACCGGCTGGACGCGCCCGACCAGTTCACATGCACGACAGATATATGAAATAACATCGTAAATTGGGTCTTACTATTGCTGGTCTTTCATCAGAATGTTGATCAAGGTGTCCTTAGTCCTGATGAGTCGTTCAATCCATTCACAATGGCAACCTCCCCTCTTCATTTAGCCTGGGTACTGGTCGACTGGCACGGTCCATGTCCAAAGTTAAAAAACTCAAAGAACGGAACACGGCAAAACTCCCGAAAAAATTCTAATAATCTGATTAAACTATATTGAAAAAACATACATTACGGTGATATGGTCACATGTATCAAACAAACTTCGACACGGAGATAGTTTTCATCCGTAACGTCAGCATAACAAAAGACAATGGCACCTCTGAAAACGCGCATCTCAGAAACCGGAAGTTGTCGGTCACGCTAAAGAAATAGGTCTTATTTCATGTCAGTACAAGATAAACAAAAAATTTCTCCTCTGACGTCTTCCAGACACCCAGAGGAAGAAGAAGGAAGTGTGTTTCGGGTCATAGGTCGCGTGACCATATATAGGCAGAGCTTTGAAGCGAGCATACACATCTTGCAATCTTCTTCTGGCTCAGGGAAAGTGCTGTGAAATGACCTGTGTTTGACTCAGAGACAAAATTGGAACGGTTTTAGAAACCATAGCTTGTTTTCTATCCAATGGCATATGGTTATATGCATATAGTAACAGCAATAATTGAATAAGAGGCAGTTTAATCTGTAGAGGCAATTATGCTAATGCGAAACAGCACCCCCTGTATTCTCAAGAAGTTGTTAATGCTGTACTGTAGGTTTGTGATAAGAATGTTTCCCAGGCTGTGTCTCAAGAGGTCACGACTCATTTCTACTGTTGACTTGCTTGCCAGTCCAGTCTGGAACAGTACAAGTAGGCCTATACAGACACATGTACATGAAGTAGGCCTATACAGACACATGTACATGAAGTAGGCCTATACAGACACATGTACATGAAGTAGGCCTATACAGACACATGTACATGAAGTAGGCCTATACAGACACATGTACATGAAGTAGGCCTATACAGACACATGTACATGAAGTAGGCCTATACAGACACATGTACATGAAGTAGGCCTATACAGACACATGTACATGAAGTAGGCCTATACAGACACATGTACATGAAGTAGGCCTATACAGACACATGTACATGAAGTAGGCCTATACAGACACATGTACATGAAGTAGGCCTATACAGACACATGTACATGAAGTAGGCCTATACAGACACATGTACATGAAGTAGGCCTATACAGACACATGTACATGAAGTAGGCCTATACAGACACATGTACATGAAGTAGGCCTATACAGACACATGTACATGAAGTAGGCCTATACAGACACATGTACATGAAGTAGGCCTATACAGACACATGTACATGAAGTAGGCCTATACAGACACATGTACATGAAGTAGGCCTATACAGACACATGTACATGAAGTAGGCCTATACAGACACATGTACATGAAGTAGGCCTATACAGACACATGTACATGAAGTAGGCCTATACAGACACACTACTCTCTGATTACTTCACATGATTTATTCAGCCCCGCCCACCTGACGCTGTCTCTGCTATTCTATTCTATTCTCTGTGTTCTCTCTGACTGTACTGTAATGGGGCGGCAGGTAGCCTAGTGGTTAGAGCGTTGGGCCAGTAACTGAAAGGTTGTTAGATCGAATCCCTGAGCTGACAAGGTTAAAAATCTGTCATTCTGCCCCTGAACAAGGCAGTTAATCCATTGTTCCCCGGTAGGCCGTCATTTGAAAATAAGAATTTGTTCTTAACTGATTTGCCTAGTTAAATAAATAAAGGTTAAATGTACTGACATCCGTCAGGTCCAGGTCTGCAGTGGGATCATCTAGAAGGACGGCCTCCGGTCCTCGATCCACCACCCCGACACTTCCAGGTCAGCGACACACACTGGGACATATGAATCAATGGCAGCCTACTTCATTACATTTTACAGTGGATTGAATAACTGTCATATCTGTTCTGTACAGATACAGTCCCGCCCTCTCCTTCACTGTCCAATCCTGCAGCTTGCTGCCCGCCTACAACTGCTACAAACAACCAATCAGCAACTGCTCTGTCGCCAAGCAACAACCAATCTACATCGGGTAAGAAAACACCCATCTGTCCTACCACACCAGATGAAAAGCTTAACCCATACATAACCCATACATAACCCATACATAACCCATACATACATAGCCCATACATAGCCCATACATAACCCATACATGACCCATACATGACCCATACATGACCCATACATAACCCATACATAACCCATACATAACCCATACATAGCCCATACATAGCCCATACATAACCCATACATGACCCATACATAACCCATACATAACCCATACATAACCCATACATAGCCCATACATAACCCATACATGACCCATACATGACCCATACATGACCCATACATAACCCATACATAACCCATACATAACCCATACATAGCCCATACATAACCCATACCTTCACTTCATTCATAACCTATAAACCATACTTAACCCATACCTTCACTTCATTCATAACCTATAACCCATACATAACCCATACCTTCACTTCATTCATAACCTATAACCCATACATGACCCATACATAACCCATACATGCCCCATATATGACCCATACATGACCCATACCTTCACTTCATTCATAACCTATAGCCCATACATAACCCATACATAATCCATACCTTCACTTCATTCATAACCTACAGCCCATACATAACCCATACCTTCACTTCATTCATAACCTATAGCCCATACATAACCCATACATAACCCATACCTTCACTTCATTCATAACCTATAGCCCATACATAACCCATACATAACCCATACCTTCACTTCATTCATAACCTATAGCCCATACATAACCCATACATAACCCACACATAACCCATACATAACCCATACATAACCCATACCTTCACTTCATTCATAACCTACAGCCCATACATAACACATACCTTCACTTCATTCATAACCTATAGCCCATACATAACCCATACATAACCCATACATAACCCATACATAAACCATACCTTCACTTCATTCATAAACTACAGCCCATACATGACCCATACATAACCCATACCTTCACTTCATTCATAACCTATAGCCCATACATGACCCATACATAACCCATACATGACCCATACATGCCCCATATATGACCCATACATGACCCATAGATGACCCATACATGACCCATACATAACCCATACATAACCCATATATAACACATGCATAACTCATACATAACCCATACATGACACATACATGACCCGTACATGACTCATAAATGACCCGTACATAACTCATACATAACCCATACATAACCCATACATGACACATACATGACCCGTACATGACCCATACATAACCCATACATAACCCATACATAATCCATACATGACACATACATGACCCGTACATGACACATACATAACCCATACATGACACATACATAACCCATTCTTAACCCATTCATAACCCATGCATGACCCATACATAACCCATACATAACCCATACATAAGCAGTGAGTGAACATTTCATAAACAATAAATATATCAACTTGCGTTTGTTGACAGCAGCATTCATGACACCAGTCTCTCTCCTGTAGAGCTGAGCAGTCTGGGCAGTATCAACAAGAAGGCCAAGTCCAGGCCTGTGGACAAGGACGGACGCTACAGGAACCGTCTCAGCCACACCTCCGCCCCCATGTACCTGTCCAAGGCGAAGAGACCTGCCCCTGCCCCTGCAGGAGACCTGGAGGTTGTAGGGGGGGCCACGAACCGGCTGCCTGGACCGGGTGGGCCTGGAGGCCAACAGACCCTGCCTCGGAGACAACGCCGGGACAACACACACAGCAACACAGAGGAGGAAGCAGGGGAAGTATCATCCCCTTCCCTTATAGATCTACACATCCTGGAGACAGACCAACACATCTCATCACACAACTGTCCCCATCCTGACAGCTGCAGGTGGGTCTTCCTCTGTGGTTCTTCTTCAGACTGTATGACTCAAATGTAGTTAGACTGGAACGCAAAACCTTTGTCAAACACATTATATTAAAGACATTTGACATAACTGGACAGTTTTATCTCCATCTCTTCATTCGAAGACTCAATCATGGACACTCTTACTGACAGTTGTAGCTGCTTTGCGTGATGTATTGTTTTCTCTACCTTCTTGATCTTTGTGCTGTTGTCTTGTGCCCAATAATGTTTGTACCCTATTTTATGCTGCTACCATGTTGTGTTGCTACCATGTGGTGTTGCTGCCATGTTGTGTTGTCATGTGTTGCTCTCTGTATGTAGTGTTGTGTTGTCTCTCTTGTCGTGATGTGTGTTTTATCCTATATTTTAATTTTAAAAAAAATGTAATCCCAGCCCCCGTCCCCGCAGGAAGCCTTTTGCCTTTTGGTAGACCGTCATTGTAAATAATACATTTGATCTTAACTGACTTGCCTAGTTAAATAAAGGTTAAATAAAATAAAATGTCAATAAAGATAAATTGCTATTGTTGGGGTTTGGGTGACTGCATTACATAATGATTTTATGTTTTATCTACAGCTATACCTTACCACTCTCAGCAATCAAGAACTCTTCCATGACACAGATCACTCTACACATGATGTGAGTAGGCATGGTTACAGATCACTCTACACATGATGTGAGTAGGCATGGTTACAGATCACTCTACACATGATGTGAGTAGGCATGGTTACAGATCACTCTACACATGATGTGAGTAGGCATGGTTACAGATCACTCTACACATGATGTGAGTAGGCATGGTTACAGATCACTCTACACATGATGTGAGTAGGCATGGTTACAGATCACTCTACACATGATGTGAGTAGGCATGGTTACAGATCACTCTCCACATGATGTGAGTAGGCATGGTTACAGATCACTCTCCACATGATGTGAGTAGGCATGGTTACAGATCACTCTACACATGATGTGAGTAGGCATGGTGACAGATCACTCTACACATGATGTGAGTAGGCATGGTTACAGATCACTCTACACATGATGTGAGTAGTCATGGTTACAGATCACTCTACACATGATGTGAGTAGGCATGGTTACAGATCACTCTACACATGATGTGATTAGGCATGGTTACAGATCACTCTACACATGATGTGAGTAGGCATGGTTACAGATCACTCTACACATGATGTGAGTAGGCATGGTTACAGATCACTCTACACATGATGTGAGTAGGCATGGTTACAGATCACTCTCCACATGATGTGAGTAGGCATGGTGACAGATCACTCTACACATGATGTGAGTAGGCATGGTTACAGATCACTCTCCACATGATGTGAGTAGGCATGGTTACAGATCACTCTACACATGATGTGAGTAGGCATGGTGACAAGTCACTCTCCACATGATGTGAGTAGGCATGGTGACAGATCACTCTACACATGATGTGAGTAGGCATGGTTACAGATCACTCTACACATGATGTGAGTAGGCATGGTTACAGATCACTCTACACATGATGTGAGTAGGCATGGTTACAGATCACTCTCCACATGATGTGAGTAGGCATGGTGACAGATCACTCTACACATGATGTGAGTAGGCATGGTTACAGATCACTCTACACATGATGTGAGTAGGCATGGTTACAGATCACTCTCCACATGATGTGAGTAGGCATGGTTACAGATCACTCTCCACATGATGTGAGTAGGCATGGTTACAGATCACTCTACACATGATGTGAGTAGGCATGGTGACAAGTCACTCTCCACATGATGTGAGTAGGCATGGTGACAGATCACTCTACACATGATGTGAGTAGGCATGGTTACAGATCACTCTACACATGATGTGAGTAGGCATGGTTACAGATCACTCTACACATGATGTGAGTAGGCATGGTTACAGATCACTCTACACATGATGTGAGTAGGCATGGTTACAGATCACTCTACACATGATGTGATTAGGCATGGTTACAGATCTGTCTACACATGAAGTCCAGACCACAGGACATAAAACAACAAAACAACTCAGCTATCTACCGTTATGATGAAGTCCATGACAGCTGCATGTGTTTATATGTAGTTGCCAAGCAGACAAACCTGTTTTTTCCCCTCTGATTTACCAATTACACCTTTTCTATTGATCACGTCTGTAAAGACTTGTAACCACCCTTCCCTCCATCCTCATTTCCTGTTTCTTCACACACTGTTGTAATGACTTGTCACCATCCTTCCCTCCATCCTCATTTCCTGTTTCTTCACACAGTGTTGTAACGACTTGTCACCATCCTTCCCTCCATCCTCATTTCCTGTTTCTTCACACAGTGTTGTAACCAAATGTCACCATTCTTCCCTCCGTCCTCATTTCCTGTTTCTTCACACAGTGTTGTAACCAAATGTCACCATTCTTCCCTCCGTCCTCATTTCCTGTTTCTTCACACAGTGTTGTAACGACTTGTCACCATGCTTCCCTCTGTCCTCAGTTCCAGTGCCAGCGTGTGGGTCAGACAGTGTGGAGCCACCAGAGGACGTCTGTGTCCTGACCACACAGAGACAGAGCTTCATGCTGGAGAGAAAAAAGTCACTGAGGTACATCTAAACACTTAATACAGTATAAGACATAAACTCAGCAAAAAAAAGAAACGTCCTCTCACTGTCAACTGCGTTTATTTTCAGCAAACTTAACATGTGTAAATATTTATATGAACATAACAAGATTCAACAACTGAGACATAAACTGAACAAGATCCACAGACATGTGACTAACAGAAATTGAATAATGTGTCCCTGAACAAAGGGGGTGTCAAAATCAAAAGTAACAGTCAGTATTTGGTGTGGCCACCAGCTGCATTAAGTACTGCAGTGCATCTCCTCCTCATGGACTGCACCCGATTTGCCAGTTCTTGCTGTGAGATGTTACCCCACTCTCCCACCAAGGCACCTGCAAGTTCCCGGACATTTCTGGAGGGAATGGCCCTAGCCCTCACTCTCCGATCCAACAGGACCCAGACGTGCTCAATGGGATTGAGATCCGGGCCCTTCGCTGGCCATGGCAGAACACTGACATTCCTGTCTTTCAGGAACTCACACACAGAACGAGCAGTATGGCTGGTGGCATTGTCATGCTGGAGGGTCATGTCAGGATGAGCCTGCAGGAAGGGTACCACACGAGGGAGGATGTCTTCCCTGTAATGCACAGAGTTGAGATTGCCTGCAATGACAACAAGCTCAGTCCGATGATGCTGTGACACACCGCCCCAGACCATGACGGACCCTCCACCTCCAAATTGATCCCGGCACAGAGTACAGGCCTCGGTGTAACGCTCATTCCTTCGACAATAAACCTGAATCCGACCATCACCCCTGGTGAGACAAAACCGCGACTCGCCTTACAACAGGCCTACAAGCCCTCAGTCCAGCCTCTCTCAGCCTATTGCGGACAGTCTGAGCACTGATGGAGGGCTTGTGCGTTCCTGGTGTAACTCGGGCAGTTGTTGTTGCCATCCTGTATCTGTCCCGTAGGTGTGATGTTTGGATGTACCGATCCTGTGCAGGTGTTGTTACATGTGGTCTGCCACTGCGAGGACGATCAGCTGTCCGTCCTGTCTCCCTGCAGCGCTGTCTTAGGCGTCTCACAGTACAGACATTGCAATCTGCAGTCCTCCTGCCTCCTTGCAGAATGCCTAAGGCACATTCACGCAGAGTAGCAGGAACCCTGGGCATCTTTCTTTTGGTGTTTTTTAGAGTCAGTAGAAAGGCTTCTTTAGTGTCCTAAGTTTTCATAACTGTGACCTTAATTGCCTACCGTCTGTAAGCTGTTAGTGTCTTAACGACCGTTCCACAGGTGCATGTTCATTAATTGTTTATGGTTCATTGAACAAGCATGGGAAACAGTGTTTAAACCCTTTACAATGACAATCTGTGAAGTTATTTGAATTTTTACGAATTATCTTTGAAAGACAGGGTCCTGAAAAAGGGACGTTTATTTTTTTGCTGAGTTTATTACTGACCAGAGTTCAGGGTTCATTCTATTTCAATGTAGGAAGTAAACTGTAATTCCAATACTTTCCAAATGGACTGAGTTGAAGCAGACTTGACCCCAGCCCTGTTGTTGATTATTTTGCTTATGGAGAAACTGACTGACCTCTTGACCTCTTTCTCCTCAGGGGACAGATCACCTGTGGCCAGTACCCGTACTGTCATTCCAGGACGTCACCTATCACTTCAGAGTGGCCAAGTCTGTGAGTATTGAATCGATTATATTTGAGCATTTAAAAAAAAAATCTATATAAAGTTGCTTCAATCTAATCTTGACCTCTGTCCTCTTCTCCTTCTGGCAGAGTGAAGTGAGGTGTGGCGTAGAGGAGGAGAAGGTATCCACCACCACACCACCATACTCTGACTTCTACTTCCTCATTCAAAGCAGCTGCGCATGAGAGGAGAGGGAACTAAGCATGCAAACGAGCGTGCTTGCTTTGAATCTAGCCTATCCCCTGACTGACTCAGGGTTTCTTAAAGGGACAGTTGCCCTTTTATCTACTTCTCCTGGGTCAGATGAACTCGTGGATACCCAATTTTTATGTCTCTGCGGGCAGTAGTAAGTTAGAAGTAGTTTTTCGAGCCAATGCTAACTAGCGTTAGCGCAATGACTGGAAGTCTACAGGAACAGCTAGCATTCTAGCTGTTCTCATATAGCGCAATGACTGGAAGTAGTGTAAGCGACTTTCTTCATACTGCACGCGGAGACATAAAACTGGTATCCACAATTTCATCTGACTCTGGGAAAGTAGATAAAATCCCGACTGTCCCTTTAACTACTACACCTCCTATCCCATCGCTCTCTCTCTCCTACCCATTCTGTCCTGTACAGAAACATATCCACCAAACTACAGCTCCTATGCACTTCATTATATGAAACCTAAGTTTATCATAATGCTTTAGTGTTATATTATGGCTTATTAATCATTTTGTATTTTTGCCAATTTATAATTATCAATTTTCCTGAACTTGTTTTGTGTCTACTGTACACTAACCATTCCTTATGACTGAAAACAAAAACCCTGTTTTGAATGTATGGTTTAATACATTTGGTTCTAGTGAGAATGATGATAGGAGAGTCAAATTCACAGTTGACTAACATTCCGTTCTGGGCTGCTGTATGTCTTGACTTCCTGTCTGGATCCTCCCAGATGGCACCATAGTCAGTGGATTTGGATATACTACTGTAGAAGTTTGTCTCAAACATTCTTTGTCTATGCATTCCGGCAACAAAATTCCCAGGTTTCCCAGAAATCCCATTTGGAAGATTCCCGCAATCAGAAGTGACGAAATCCGGAATCTTCAAAACAGGATATTTGGAAAAATCTGGAAATTTGTGAAAGATACCAGAATTAGTTCTGACCTATCTGTTAGGGATGTTCAACTGTTGCCCTACGAGGTCCGAAATCCTGCTGGTTTTCTGTTCTACCTGATAATTAATTACACACACCAAGTGTCCCAGGTCTAAATCAGTCCCCGATTAGAGGGGAAGAATGAACAGAGTTGAATTTTGAGGGTGTTCGAGAAACTAAACTAAAAAAGCAGCCTAGCAGAGAATCACCTGACTGGTTTGAGGGCGCTCACTGCCGTGGAGTTGAAACAAACTCTACATCAGATTGATACGGATACATTCATAACTCTGATACATCTATACAGGTAGCTGATGATCCATTAAAGGTAAACGCTAAGAAACAGAAGAAACCATTTGAATTGAAATGCATTAAATCACAGGAGTATATCAAATCTACAACAAGTGAATGACTCAGCATGATAAGCCTGGAGATGAACTCAGATAACTGGAAACGGTAGACCACTGTATACACCATAGCTATAGAACCCATATTGTCTGTCTAGGGGATACACTGTATGCTCTCAGCAGATACATTGTGTGCTCTGAAACACTGTACTGGAACCACAGAATTAGAATGACTCTGATTCTTGGATTCTATGATTCTAATTCTATACACTGTACTGGAACCACAGAATTAGAATGACTCTGATTATATGATTCTATGATTCTAATTCTATACACTGTACTGGAACCACAGAATTAGAATGACTCTGATTCTATGATTCTAATTCTATACACTGTACTGGAACCACAGAATTAGAATGACTCTGATTCTATGATTCTAATTCTATACACTGTACTGGAACCACAGAATTAGAATGACTCTGATTATATGATTCTATGATTCTAATTCTATACACTGTACTGGAACCACAGAATTAGAATGACTCTGATTATATGATTCTATGGTTCTAATTCTATACACTGTACTGGAACCACAGAATTAGAATGACTCTGATTCTATGATTCTAATTCTATACACTGTACTGGAACCACAGAATTAGAATGACTCTGATTCTATGATTCTAATTCTATACACTGTACTGGAACCACAGAATTAGAATGACTCTGATTATATGATTCTATGATTCTAATTCTATACACTGTACTGGAACCACAGAATTAGAATGACTCTGATTATATGATTCTATGATTCTAATTCTATACACTGTACTGGGACATTGGTATGCTGTAGAATCCCAGCAGCTGATAACGGCATTGATCAGGTCCAACAAGGGACTATATGTTACAAGAACACTGGACATTTTTACACTGTATCTTGCCTACTGGAAATTTTACACTATAACTTGCCCACTGGAAATGTTTACACTGTAACACGCTCACTGGATTTAATAATGCTTAACCACTAGCAAAATACAATGTGTGTTTAAGAAGTACTTTGTTAGCTATATATTGTCTGTTTTATGTGTTTGAATTGTAGAAGATCAGAGATGACTTTCTGCTCTGGATCGTGATGTTGATAAAAGCTTTGCCTCCCACAATTTTCAAATGCTCCAACTTAGAGTCTGGTTTTCAAGACTAGACCACAAATACTGACATCTGAACAACGTTGTTGACACCGCTGGTGTCTTATCTTCCTCTACAAAACAAGACGGCTGTCATCTTATCATCAGACAGAAGCAGCTCCTGGACTCGATTGAATGCTGTTCATGTCTGAGCTAATAGAGGCATCCATTTTGTGACCTGGGTCTTGTATAACCGAACAAGAAACGCCACACTAACACCTTCCTGAATGAGTCCAGAGGCCACACTAACACCTTTCTGAATGAGTCCAGAGGCCACACTAACACCTTCCTGAATGAGTCCAGAGGCCACGCTAACACCTTTCTGAATGAGTCCAGAGGCCACACTAACACCTTCCTGAATGAGTCCAGAGACCACGCTAACACCTTCCTGAATGAGTCCAGAGACCACGCTAACACCTTCCTGAATGAGTCCAGAGACCACACTAACACCTTCCTGAATGAGTCCAGAGGCCACGCTAACAAATTTCTGAATGAGTCCAGAGGCCACGCTAACACCTTCCTGAATGAGTCCAGAGTCCACACTAACACCTTCCTGAATGAGTCCAGAGACCACGCTAACACCTTCCTGAATGAGTCCAGAGACCACTAACACCTTCCTGAATGAGTCCAGAGACCACACTAACACCTTCCTGAATGAGTCCAGAGGCCACACTAACACCTTCCTGAATGAGTCCAGAGACCACACTAACACCTTCCTGAATGAGTCCAGAGGCCACACTAACACCTTCCTGAATGAGTCCAGAGGCCACGCTAACACCTTTCTGAATGAGTCCAGAGGCCACGCTAACACCTTCCTGAATGAGTCCAGAGTCCACACTAACACCTTCCTGAATGAGTCCAGAGACCACTAACACCTTCCTGAATGAGTCCAGAGACCACGCTAACACCTTCCTGAATGAGTCCAGAGACCACTAACACCCTCCTGAATGAGTCCAGAGACCACTAACACCTTCCTGAATGAGTCCAGAGACCACACTAACACCTTCCTGAATGAGTCCAGAGACCACTAACACCTTCCTGAATGAGTCCAGAGACCACGCTAACACCTTCCTGAATGAGTCCAGAGACCACTGACACCCTCCTGAATGAGTCCAGAGACCACTAACACCTTCCTGAATGAGTCCAGAGACCACACTAACACCTTCCTGAATGAGTCCAGAGTCCACGCTAACACCTTCCTGAATGAGTCCAGAGGCCACACTAACACCTTCCTGAATGAGTCCAGAGACCACTAACACCTTCCTGAATGAGTCCAGAGGCCACACTAACACCTTCCTGAATGAGTCCAGAGGCCACACTAACACCTTCCTGAATGAGTCCAGAGGCCACACTAACACCTTCCTGAATGAGTCCAGAGACCACACTAACACCTTCCTGAATGAGTCCAGAGGCCACACTAACACCTTCCTGAATGAGTCCAGAGACCACACTAACACCTTCCTGAATGAGTCCAGAGACCACACTAACACCTTCCTGAATGAGTCCAGAGGCCACACTAACACCTTCCTGAATGAGTCCAGAGGCCACACTAACACCTTCCTGAATGAGTCCAGAGGCCACACTAACACCTTCCTGAATGAGTCCAGAGACCACTAACACCTTCCTGAATGAGTCCAGAGACCACGCTAACACCTTCCTGAATGAGTCCAGAGACCACACTAACACCTTCCTGAATGAGTCCAGAGACCACGCTAACACCTTCCTGAATGAGTCCAGAGACCACTAACACCTTCCTGAATGAGTCCAGAGACCACACTAACACCTTCCTGAATGAGTCCAGAGACCACACTAACACCTTCCTGAATGAGTCCAGAGACCACGCTAACACCTTCCTGAATGAGTCCAGAGACCACACTAACACCTTCCTGAATGAGTCCAGAGGCCACACTAACACCTTCCTGAATGAGTCCAGAGACCACACTAACACCTTCCTGAATGAGTCCAGAGGCCACACTAACACCTTCCTGAATGAGTCCAGAGACCACACTAACACCTTCCTGAATGAGTCCAGAGGCCACACTAACACCTTCCTGAATGAGTCCAGAGTCCACACTAACACCTTCCTGAATGAGTCCAGAGACCACGCTAACACCTTCCTGAATGAGTCCAGAGACCACACTAACACCTTCCTGAATGAGTCCAGAGTCCACACTAACACCTTCCTGAATGAGTCCAGAGACCACGCTAACACCTTCCTGAATGAGTCCAGAGACCACACTAACACCTTCCTGAATGAGTCCAGAGGCCACACTAACACCTTCCTGAATGAGTCCAGAGGCCACACTAACATGTTTATAACTCTCTCCTCTGGAAATAGTTTTTCATATGTACTCTGTTATTGTCTTTCCCATACTCACTGACCACTCCCCTTTTTGATATACTATTTACTATGTTTCTCATATGTCATAACAATACAGTACTTATTATATACATGTTTTAGTACGTGACGAAGGACCCTTTGGACATCTGGTATCTGAATGCCTCAAGTTAACAAAGTATTCTGATACTGCGACCAGGTGTGTTGAAACTGGTGTGTTGAACACAGTCCCTCTAAGACCAGGTGTGTTGAAGATCTCACCTGTTGTGTCATGAGAAATATAAATTAAAAAAAAACCTAATCAAATGAATATACTTCCTTGAAGATGACAAAATATAAAGACATTGTACTCTACTGTATTACCAATATGATGTTGACATGCATGAGTACAGTGTAATAGCTTATTTATAATCCACCAGCCAGCCTTTACAGTGAAACCAGCATAGCATTGTATATATCAACTGATTTATGCTCTCTTGGGTGGTTCCATCTGGTTCCAACTGGTTTCAAATGGTTCCAACTGGTTTCAAATGGTTCCAACTGGATCCAACTTGTTTCAAATGGTTCCATCTGGTTTCAAATGGTTCCATCTGGTTTCAAATGGTTCCAACTGGATCCAACTGGTTTCAAATGGTTCCATCTGGTTTCAAATGGTTCCAACTGGATCCAACTGGTTTCAAATGGTTCCATCTGGTTTCAAATGGTTCCATCTGGTTTCAAATGGTTCCAACTGGTTTCAAATGGTATAGAAATTCATGAAATGTTACTGTGTAGCTTCATTTTGTAACAATGTATGCTCCTTTTTATGTTATTTTAGTTATATCATTATAACGTTGACTGTTGTTACTCTATCCTTGTTGTTGTTATATTATTCATATGTAAACATTGTTATGCTATATTATGAAACTCTGTGCCAATCAAAATCGCTATTCGGCTTTTACCTGTCTCACTGGATAAGAAATCACACACACACAGAGAGAGAGAGTAGAGAATTCAAGGAGTTTGTCTGATGGGAATCCGTGATGTCATCGACCTCCATCTTGCTTGAGAAACAGCAGAGAACTAAAGAGGAAAAGGCCATCCTGTGCCGTGTCACACCGTGTCACACCTGGAGCACCGATTGAGATGTGGCTTTTTGTCAAGGAAATCAGGTGTTAAATGACACTTTAAATCTTTACTTCATTTTTAAATAGGTTTATCTTATTACTCTAATTCTTATGGCTTAAAGCCCGTCAGAACACTAAAATCCTTAATGAAAACATAAACACCCCTCCTTCATTCACCTCTATACTAGTCCTGTTCCTGCTTTGAAAGTTCTCCCTATAAATGTGTGCTTTGTAGTCTTACCTCTTACTTTATTTTTAATACACGATCATGACATTTCTTTTGGAGTCTTTGCTGTTTTGTATTTTTTTTGTGTGTTAAAGAGCATGTTGTCATAATATGAATGCAGTAAATAAAATATTGATTGAAAACAAAATGTGTATTTTGGTTGATTGATGGCCATAGGGAGTTTAGGTCTACATATGTTATTGTAGAAAGAGAGAGAGAGAGAGAGAGAGAGAGAGAGAGAGAGAGGGGGGGGTGAGAGACAGAGAGAGAGACAGAGAGAGGAGAGAGAGAGAGACAGAGAGAGAGACAGATAAACAGAGAGAGAGAGAGGAGAGAGAGAGAGAGAGAGGAGAGAGAGAGAGACAGAGAGAGAGACAGAGAGGAGAGAGAGAGATGAGAGAGGGAGATTAGATCCCACTAGCACAAAATCATTTCATGTAAAGGAATACGTTTGGGAATAAACCATTGAATAAATAAACGTTGGATTTAGAGTGAAACTGTTTTTCTCCAGCCCGCTAGGTGGCGGCCAAGTATTTTTATGTCGTCTTGAGAACCTCTGGAGAACTGACGTGGCTCTTTCCTCTTTGGTTCTGCAGTAGGAGCAAGCAAGCATCAACTCAACAAAATGGTAAGGAATTTGGATCTAATGCGCTGTTTTCTAAGAATAACTTCACTATGAAATGCTGCTTATAGTTACGTAATGCCATTTGTCTAAATGAAAACCTGACATTTAATTTATTAAAATGGTTGAAGCGAGACATTTCCGTGTTGCAATGGATATAGCTTTGTTAGCCAACGTTAGCTACAAACATAACGTCGAATGACAAGCTATCAGTTAATCGAATAACAGTAAATATGTTTCGATGGGAATACAGTAACTATTTAAAATAACTGAGCAATAAACACCAAGCTTAGGTAGCAAGCAAAAACCCAGTACAGCCTCCCACAGACGGTTCCAAACACTATCTTATTCAACTGTCATGATAGTCAGTCAGGTTGATGTGTACCTAGTTAATTATATTTATGTAGCTAGTAGTTTTAAACCCAAACATTTGTTTTTATTTACAAATGTGGAATATTGTCCTGATGTCCTAAGCCAGAAACACACACTGAGTGAATCTCTCTACATTGTCTCTGTTGTTCCCTCAGGAGCTGGAGGCGATGACCAGATACACCAGCCCGGTGAACCCGGCAGTCTTCCCCCACCTCACTGTGGTTCTACTGGCTATCGGGATGTTCTTCACTGCGTGGTTCTTTGTGTATCCTTCCATGGCCGTCTATCATCATAGTGACCGTTTTATTTTGACCGTGAATCGTGGCCGTCTGTCTGCATAGTGATCGTTTATTTTGACCGTGAATCGTGGCCGTCTATCGTCATAGTGACCGTGAATCGTGGCCGTCTATCATCATAGTGACCGTTTATTTTGACTGTGAATCGTGGCCGTCTATCGTCATAGTGACCGTTTATTTTGACCGTGAATCGTGGCCGTCTATCGTCATAGTGACCGTTTATTTTGACTGTGAATCGTGGCCGTCTATCGTCATAGTGACCGTTTATTTTGACTGTGAATCGTGGCCGTCTGTCTGCATAGTGACAGTTTTATTTTAACCGCGAATCGTGGCCGTCTTTGTACCCCTATTTTGTTTGCAAACATTGCCGCACGAGGGCGATGCGCGTTGGTGGCAGAACAAGGGGGAGTTCTCATAGAACACGTATGAGTGCATTTCACACTACTTTTGGATTTTACGCCTCATGAATGTCCTGTTTAATATATTGTTTGGCATAATCGCAAATCAACTGCTTTATTCTTACACTTTAACAAGTGAAACGGCTCTTTGCTAACTTTTGCTACAGTCTATATCAATGAGCGTTAGTATTCTAGCTAACAATTGCTGCATCCAAAATAGGTACATTTGCAATTATCTTAGCGACCGTTCAAGCAAGAATCGAAACATAATTGTAAGTATATGAGAACCCCCCCCCCCCAATTTTTTTACATTTTGTTTAGAAGTAGTAACTTAAATCTAGGCTGTTGAATTGGCGCACACACTGCCGCCGAGAGTGGTGTCAGTGTGTGGGGTTCTGGAATCCGTGTTTAAACGTTGTCCGGGGGAGTTGATGTATAAAGCACACAGAGCACACTGAGTATGAAGGTTTCTGTTCCAGCCCCGTACTAATGCACCAATGTCAACTAATGCTTCCTTTGGGTCTCTAGGATTGAAGAACATTGATAAAACCCACCTTAAGGTATAGTGTATTCAGACCCGTTCCCTTTCTGCACATTGTTACGTTAGAGACTTATTATAAAATTGATAAAAAAATGTATTCTCAATCTACACACAATACCGCATAATGACAAAGCAAAAACAGGTTTTGCAAATGTATAAAAAATAAATGTATTTAGACCCTTTGTGATGAGACTCAATTGAGCTCAGGTGCATCCTGTTTCCATTGATCATTCTTGAGATGTTTCTACAACTTGGAGTCCACTTGTGGTCAATTTAATTGATTGGTCATGATTTGTAAAGACAGGTGTGTGCCTTTCCAAGGTCTCACGGTTCATGTCAGAGCAAAAAACAAATAATGAGGTCAAAGGAATTGTCCGTAGAGCTCCGAGACAGTATTGTGTCAAGGCACAGATCTGGGGAAGGGTACCAAAAAATGTGTGCAGCATTAGAGGCCACTGTGTTCTTGGAGACCTTCATCATTCTTAAATGGAAGAAGTTTGGAACCATCAAGACTCTTCCTAAAGCTGGCTGCCTGGCCAAACAGCAATCGGGGAGAAGGGCCTTGGTCAGGGAGGTGACCAAGAACCAGATGGTCACTCTGACAGAGCTCCAGAGTTCCTCTGTGGAGATGAGAGAACCTTCCAGAAGGACAACCATCTCTGCAGCACTTCACCAATCAGGCCTTTATGGTAGAGTGGCCAGACGGAAGCCACATCTCTGTAAAAGGCACATGACAGCCTACTTGGAGTTTGCCAAAAGGCACCTAAAGAACTCAGACCATGAGAAACAAGATTCTCTGGTCTGATGGAAACAAGATTGAACTCTTTGGCCTGAATGCCAAGCGTCACGTCTGTAGGAAACCTGGCACCATCCCTACGGTGTGGGGATGTTTTTCAGCGGCAGGAACTGGGAGTACGCTCAGGACCTCAGACTGGGGTGAAGATTCACCTTCCAACCTGACAACGACCCTAAGCACACAGCCAAGACAACGCAGGAGGAGCTTTGTGACAGGTCTCAATGTCCTTGAGCGGCCCGGCCAGAGCCCAGGGTTTATAACCCGATTGAACATCTCGAGAGACCTGAAAATAGCTGTGCAGCGACTCTCCTCAACCAAACCTGACAGATCTCGAGAGGATCTGCAGAGAAGAATGGGAGAAACTCCCCAAATACAGGTGTGCCAAGCTTGTAGCGTCATACCCAAGAAGACTCAAGGCTGTAATCGCTTCGAAAGGAGCTTCAACAAAGTACTGAGTAAAGGGTCTGAATACTTATGTAAATGTGATATTTCAGTTTTGTCATTATGGGTAGTGTGTGTGTAGATTGATGGGGGGGGGGGACTATTTAATCGACTTTTAGAATAAGGCTGTAACATAAACATGTGGAAAAAGGGGTCTGAATACTTTCCGAATGAGCTGTACATGTATTGACTGAGATTTGACATCCTAAACAAAAAGACTGAAGTAGACAATCTATTTGATGACATGAGTTCATGCAGAATTCACTTTTTTGGGGGGGGGGGGCAAAATAAAATGCCATTTGGAGACAAACTGATCTTAACGTTCCCTGTTTTGTTTAGCACCTTAACGGTCTCCCAGCTACGAGGTGACGTCCACTAAATACACCAGAGACGTGTACAAAGAGCTGCTCATCTCCCTGGTGGCGTCTCTCTTCATGGGCTTCGGAGTGCTGTTTCTCTTACTGTGGGTCGGCATCTATGTCTGACGGGTAAGGGAAGTGATCGCGGCGACTTGGAATCGGTTTTTGTGACATCTTAACTCATCTTTAAAATGTGGCTGCAGGATAGATAGCCTAGCGGTTAGAACGTTGGGACAGTAACCGGAAAAAGGCTGGTTTAAATCCCCGAGCCGGTAAGGTGGAAGCATCCCTTGAGTAAGGCCGTTAACCCAAACAACAACTGCTCCCCGGGCGCCGATGACGTATGTCTTTAAGGCAGCCCCCTAACCTCTGATTCAGAAGGGTTGGATTGTCTTTAAGGCAGCCCCCTAACCTCTGATTCAGAAGGGTTGGATTGTCTTTAAGGCAGCCCCCTAACCTCTGATTCAGAAGGGTTGGATTGTCTTTTTAAGGCAGCCCCCAAACCTCTGATTCAGAAGGGTTGGATTGTCTTTTTAAGGCAGCCCCCTAACCTCTGATTCAGAAGGGTTGGATTGTCTTTTTAAGGCAGCCCCCTAACCTCTGATTCAGAAGGGTTGGATTGTCTTTTTAAGGCAGCCCCCAAACCTCTGATTCAGAAGGGTTGGATTGTCTTTAAGGCAGCCCCCTAACCTCTGATTCAGAAGGGTTGGATTGTCTTTTTAAGGCAGCCCCCAAACCTCTGATTCAGAAGGGTTGGATTGTCTTTAAGCAGCCCCCTAACTTCTGATTCAGAAGGGTTGGATTGTCTTTAAGGCAGCCCCCTAACCTCTGATTCAGAAGGGTTGGATTGTCTTTTTAAGGCAGCCCCCTAACCTGATTCAGAAGGGTTGGATTGTCTTAAGGCAGCCCCCTAACCTCTGATTCAGAAGGGTTGGATTGTCTTTTTAAGGCAGCCCCCTAACCTCTGATTCAGAAGGGTTGGATTGTCTTTAAGGCAGCCCCCTAACCTCTGATTCAGAAGGGTTGGATTGTCTTTAAGGCAGCCCCCTAACCTCTGATTCAGAAGGGTTGGATTGTCTTTAAGGCAGCCCCCTAACCTCTGATTCAGAAGGGTTGGGTTGAATATATTGTTGTGCAACTGACTAGATATCCTTGTTTGTGATTGCTGCAAAAGATGAATGGCTCTTTGAGGACGTTAATTAACGTTTTCTGAATCTGACAATGACCCATACGAGTTAGACATGTACCATCTTGCTATCTGGGTCCAGGCTAATGGAATGGAGACTTGTGCACACTCAACAATACAAATTATTAAACCCATTTTTTAAACAGAGACTCCAAGTGATATGACGTTATCATAAACATTGGCACAAACAAAGAGAATGTGTGACGCAAGAGGTTGCAAGAAGCACCCAGGTAGGCTACTGAGATTGCGGCTCTCTCTAGCGACGTGCTAGCTGTGTGACAAATCTCAACTAGCTGTGCCTCTTGCTTCGTACTAATCTTTGTTCCTGTCATAAATCGCCCTTATATGGTCATGTCACTTCCCTAGATCTACCTTTTTTAAAAGTTAACTCATTCACCACCATAGTGTTTTGTCTTTTCTCCCTGTGTGTGTTCTGTTTACAGATTGTTATATTGATACAGAAGAACATTCCAGTGGAACAGGAGAAGGACATGAAATGGTCTCCACTACAGGATGGTTATGGATCGGATTGCACTGACAAGACAGTTGGCACTGTGGGTTGGGGTGGCCTTTCAATAAATAAGAGACATTTGTACAAAACTGCATAGTATTTTCTGACAATTCTTCTGCACTGACTTGCTGTTCTGAAATAGGATTGTAGCATTAGTGATACTGTCCCATAATATGCTGACCCAGAGGCATCTTCAAAGAAGACTGTTTACAATGTACGCTGCTAACCTATTGTTTTCATCAAGTTTCCGTCCAATCAGGGAGAGGTAGGAAAGGAAGCGGTTTAGAATCCGAGTCAGTGGACTGTACTTCAACTAGAAATGAACAGTCCACTGATTAATCTTTCGGAGGCGACGAGGAAACACTCTCCTCCACTCGCAAGTTCATCAGGCAAATGACATTTACAGGGGTGGATCCCAAAACAAGTGTACAACTAATATAGCTAATGATATGTAGCATACTGTTTTACCATAGGAGCATGCTTTTCACTTTCCAGAACAAGAGTTTTGAATCCACTGTGAAGGACTATACTATTGAGGGGGGGACCTTTCCATTCACCTACTGACTGACACTCTTCCATCACTTATCTGTTTCCGGGTCACGGAGGAGAGCCGGACAGAGGATGGGTCTTATGCCCAAATGAGAATCTCCCATTGTATCGAAGCCTGTGTGTCATTGACTGCAATTTTATTTGAAACCGGTTTGATAGTGTAACTAGTAATATTCATAAAGTGACGACTGGTCAGGCCTAGATCCTAACTGCAAGGCCACTGGCTTTACCTTGAACGGACCACAATAGGCTGAGAACCATAAGTTACAGATCTCTTGTCTTTCTAAATGTAACATACAGCAGTATGTAAGGCCCAGGGGGATGGAGTGAATTACATTTCAGAGCACCGGAACCTATTTGTGGAGAGTAGGCTATTCTGTGAGAGGTGGTGCCTTAAACCCAAATTAATTTAAAAAATAAGTCACTTTTAACCCGGCACATTGTCTACACTATAATACGCTCATGATCATCCAGCCTGGTGCATAACCTTGAGTGGTATTTTATAGCCTGAAATCCAGATCTGTTAACATTCCACTCCTTTTACTATGTTTGTGTTTGGACACTGTGTCATGTGGAATGTTAGCACAGGTCTGTATTTCAGGCTAGTTATTTTGTAGTTAAATTAGGTTATCGTCATAGTAAGTGGGGATACTTCCTTTATAGTTTGACCAATTTAAAATTCAGATGAGTTAAGAACAAAAATAATCCATGTAGAACAGGCATTTTATTTATAAAATTAGGAAAAAAAGGTGTTGGATTAACAATTTTAACTTTACGGTTTAAAAAAAAAACGAATATCCATACATTTTGTAAACGGCACATCTTATCTCCAAGACAAACTGAACCAAGAAGCTCCATTCAATCTGTAACGCAGAAGATCAGCATTATAGCGGAGACTTCCTTCACGGTAAACGTTGCATACGTCGTCTCAACAGGAAATTACCTTGATATTTCAACCACGCTACAACAGACCTTCTGGATTGAATCGAGCCCCAGGACTTCCTCTCTCACCTGAGAGGGGAACCAGTAACAACTCCTATATATACACACACTGTTCCAGAACCAGGCGTGGATCCCAAATTGCATTCTATTCCCCAGTTAATGCACTATATTAGGGAATAGGGTGCAGTTTGGGATGCTTCGGTATCCCATTTTAGTAAAAACACTAAATTAATAGCCATCATTATTAATGTACTGTTTAAAAGGAAGGAAAGTCTGCCTCAGATTGGCCTTTAGTGTCTTGTCTACTTGTCACAACATCAGTCCATATTTGTGTAGTGTGGTACATTAACTTGATGATCCATCACTGCTGTACAAACCCATTGCAGTTTCTCACTTTTCCGTTAGCTCCATCCTAGCCCCGAGTCATTTTCAGTGGGGCAAACCGTTTTGAAGCGGGAAAACAATAATGGTTAATTCTTATTGGACAAGGCCAGGGAGTCCCTCCCCGTTTCAGTTTTCTTCCGTTTCATGCCTAATGAACATGGCTCACCCAGGCAGTGAGTCACCACAGAGCCTGGCAGGCCTGGCCTGGTAATAAATCCTTTGGGGGTGTAATTGTTCCATCCATATCCTCCATCTCACTGACGAGCTCTGGCAAAGGCATCCCTCAGCCAGACAGAATCCTGATACAGCCGCGGGTCGCCCAGACACTCTGCTGTCCGTTTGTAGACGTAGTAATACAACACTGCAGCTGTGGAACAGAACACAAGTTACACGACACCAACACGTTGTTTAGTATTAGTCTTATGAAAACGGTTTGTTAACTAAGTAGTCTTGTGAAAAGAAGCGACCACTTATTACGCCTCAAAAGGCCGATACATAAGGCTGAATAAATACTTGCAAGACCAGTGTGTGGGTCTTTCTGTTCTTCAGAGAACTTACCAACCCTCTGGAAAACGAAGAGGACATGCAGGCCATTCGTCCAGATGAAACGATTGGATTCCAGCCATCTCAGGTTCTATAGGAAACAAAATAATAGCAGACGTGATCAAATGTTTATAAAAACTCTACAGGTGGGCATAATGCCTTTTCTGCTGACAGTCAATGTAGAATCCTTTCTGTGTGTGTTTCTACACGTACCACTACCCAGCAGTGAAAGGAGATGCTGAGGGTGAGGTAGATGGCAGACAGCATCAGTAAGCCTTTAAACCTCTCCAGTAGCAGGGCGACCAGACCGACCTGGAACACGTACGTGTTAAACATCATCAACAGAATGATGATCACGTTGAACAGGATGGCTATATCCTGGATACTGGAACACACGGGTAATACATCACAGTTACAATCCCAGTAGAACATCTAACAAAATGGAGGATAAATAACTAGCTATTAAATGTAATGTAAAAAACAACTACAAAACAACAAAACCAATCATGTACGTACATGAACAGCACTAGCTGGATGACGGGCGCTGCCCTGAGCAGCTCGCTGAAGGAGTTGACAAACAGGTCATAGGTCAGCAGACCCAGCTGGACCATCAGGACCAGCGAGTAGTTGCTGGTCTGGAGCATGTCAAGGTGTAAGTCTGGCTACATAGCCCAGGGACACCTGCACATGAGCTTCACACATTCACAGCCACTAGCTCCCTCCGTCTCCGGCTATGTTTACAGACAGACCAATGATGATTTTTGTTTCTTCTCTTCTCCAGTAAATGGTATTTTAAACAATCAGATCAGCTCTGAAAAAAGATCAAAAGAAAAATTGTTACAAATAATCAGAATTGGGCTGCTTGTGTTGCTCCGTGGTGACAGCTATCTGAGGGGACACTACGACTAAAGTTACAGCTAGCCAGCGTCAGTTGGCTTCACATTCCTATCTGAGGGGACACTACGACTAAAGTTACAGCTAGCCAGCGTCAGTTGGCTTCACATTCCTATCTGAGGGGACACTACGACTAAAGTTACAGCTAGCCAGCGTCAGTTGGCTTCACATTCCTATCTGAGGGGACACTACGACTAAAGTTACAGCTAGCCAGCGTCAGTTGGCTTCACATTCCTATCTGAGGGGACACTACGACTAAAGTTACAGCTAGCCAGCATCAGTTGGCTTCACATTCCTATCTGAGGGGACACTACGACTAAAGTTACAGCTAGCCAGCGTCAGTTGGCTTCACATTCCTATCTGAGGGGACACTACGACTAAAGCTACAGCTAGCCAGCGTCAGTTGGCTTCACATTCCTATCTGAGGGGACACTACGACTAAAGCTACAGCTAGCCAGCATCAGTTGGCTTCACATTCTAGCTCAGGCTTCATCCGTACTACAACGGTGGATATTGTTAGTCCGCCTGCTGCTATGGAGACAAAATGTTGAAACGTCAAGTCATGGGAGAGTCAGTGCTGCTAGTCGAACACAGATCTCTTCATTTGAGATAACGCTGAGGCATCAAGCCATGGGAGTCAGTGCTGCTAGTCGAACACAGATCTCTTCATTTGAGATATCGCTGAGGCATCAAGCCATGGGAGATTCAGTGCCACATTTTACTTTGTGCCAAAATGAAAGGAATCTTACAAATTCAGCAGGCTATGGTGTGAAATAGGCTTTCAGAAGTTCCATCTTTATTTTATTACTTATTGTTAATGTCGTCGGTGGTGAGGTGCTTCTCAATGCACAAGCACCTTTTCAGGGATGCAAACTGCGGCTGGACCAAAAAGGTGACACTTTTTTTTTTGCGCTGAAAAAAAATCCCTGCTAGGTGGAAATACAGGATTTAACTAATTAAACAACACAGAATATGATCTACACGATCAGTCTCTGTGTGTAAAATACTAAGTGGTTCATGTGAACCGAACTCACAGCTAAAAAAATGTAAAGAAAGCAATCCAATGTTATTTGTTAACTAGACTTTACTGCAAATGACACTCAAATCTTGAAGGGGAAAAACACATATTTGGGCTACACTGCACATGACTACATTGTACACTTCCTGCCTGTAGACATCTGTTCTACAATGTGCCAGCATTGTGAGAAAGTGTGTGATGTTCCTTTCACCTCCAAAAGTGGCCTCCAGCTTAAGCCAGGCCCTGCTCCGGCTACACTTGATTCCTGAATACACTTGTTTAACAAGCAACGCTTCATTTTCACTTAATTCTCTCATCCTGAAAATTAACCACACATTATAGAGAAGAAACATTAGTTAAGATAGTGGCTAATTTCCTTCATTTTGTGGCTTGAGTCAAATACTTTGTGACACACACAGAGTCAAATACTTTCTGTAGAACAAACTTCACGTCAGGATAGGACACTGAAATGAATAAATGTGTGTTATATTAAACAGAGGGAGTGAAATGTTGGCAAGCAATAAACATTTCAAAACAACTATGGGTGAATTATTATCCTTACACTTTCAAAAATACTAGTTGAATAAGACATGGCAGAGATGACGTATTTTGGCAAAGAGACTTATTTATAGACTAATACAAAATCAGTAGTGGATTTAGGTACGGGCGACATGGGCAGACGCCACCCACAGCAAGATGCCCCCCTGGGCACGGGTGCAGGCGCTGATGGGGGGGGGGGGGGGGGGGTTCGCCCAGGGCGGCATACAAGCTACAATCGTCACATACACCTTGAAACAAATAGCTAAACCGAAAACTGCAGACAAACATGCTTTGTTCTTAACTGACTTGCCTAGTTAAATAAAGGTTAAATACATTTTAAAAATACCTCTTCGTTATCGTTCAGGGGACACGCTGCTGTAACTGACAAGCTGTCTTTCCAGAGCGGGCGCTGATGCTGTAACTAGTAAGTTGGTTGCCTCTGCTTTGCATTCTGTTGTTATGTAAACGATTGGCTGAGCCTTGGATACAGCCAGTATTGCTCCAAACGTGCATCAATTGTTCGCTTACAGCCAGTAGTGATCCAAACCCACCCCCTCCCAAACTTTTCTCATCGGATCTACACGAATCACGTAGGTCCCCTATTTTGGATTCAAAACCACGAATTTCACCGAAAGGTGACTAGTTTGCATCCTTGCTTCCCCCCCCACACCAATCGATAAAACAATTGTATTTAGTCATCTGCAAGTTGTACTGTGCGTGAAGTTTAAAATGCATTCTGTTATTACTAAATATATAATGTGATAGATATTTTAACATGAATATTTCTTTAACACAAAAAAAGACATGTGATTAATAAAATATTTAATATCGGTTATCTACTTCAAATGAAGGAGATGAGCCTGAACTCGTGGCTCGGACACTTCATTCAAGATACATGGAGTTAACCTGCCCGGGAGCAGTTTAACACTGAAGGACTTGTTCCCGACATAAAAATGTACCTGACTAAAAGGTGAGCCACTTTTGTGTAACCGGTTATTCCGAGTTGGAACTCGAAATTTGTTAAAAAAGCTACTTCGCTAACTCCTCAAACCACGTACTTACTAGAGGGCTCTGGATGTCAGTCCGTCGACCCTCCGGTGGCCCTTCAGGCTACCTGCCTCCCCACCATGAGCCTGGTCACCACCTTTACTTTGTTTTCCACAATCCACTGATGTTTAGATGCCTTTAAATCTCCTTCATTCAGTATTATAAACATTCATTCAACTCCTAATTACAGTCAAATTCCATGTTCTGTCAAAAAAAAACAACCTCAGAGGTCTTTCCATCTTCTTAGTTCCTGTGCAATTTCACCAGTGTTCAGGGACGTAGGCTGTGTGCTTGTCATCTAGGCAGAGAGCCCTTCAATCCTAAATCTGCTCGTAACCAAACTGAACAGATGGGAGTGGAGTCACTGAGATGAGAATACAAGACAGGTTTTCAGCTTCATCATGATCTTCCCAATCTAGCCCTCCCTGAAATGAGATGTGAAGAGTTGTTTAAAATTGTTGGTCTAGGTTTGGGAAATGATTCTGCCTTATGGATTTAAAATGATAAAAGTATTGACAGTAACGTTAGTATTTCAGAGCTAAATATAAACGAACCATTCTCCCTGCTGTCCCCCTGTTCTTCTGGTCAAGAGCCAAAGCGCTGTGTAACTAACTAGTTACCGCAGAGTAGTGTGAACTAAACCTGTCACACAGGTAAACAGCCAAGGAGAGGTCACGGTAAGGATTACAGATTAAAAAAATGGTGTGCCAAATGGCATCCTATTGACTAATGCAATTATTTCTTAGTCACGGGGTGTCTGTGTAGTAGACACCACTCACCGTCTGTTATAGTTTATTGGCTGCCGTCCTTTCTAAAATAACCTTACGCCAAGCTAATTTTAGCTGAATAGCATCAAGCGTTGTTGTTCACATGAGTTATCCTGCTCTCAAGCCAAGTGAGAGCCAAAACGAGAGCCAAAACAAACACTTGTGCAGCTAACCTCACAGTTCTTACAGACGGACTATTAGTTAGCTAACTAGTTCATCTTAAATGATAAGTAGTGTAACGTTAACGTTCGCAAAATACAATAATGAGTTACAAAACTAACGTTAGCTAGGGACCCAGACAAATAGCAAGCATGCTAACGTTAGCTAGCTAATTAGCATGCGCCTGTGAGAAAAACTAACAGTATTGTTCAACACTGCCATCGGCGCTGAAGGTAGCTTTTTACTACAAGATTTAAATAAAAAAAACGTATAATGAATGTTACCTTCTTTTTTTACGGGTTGGACGAAGTATTGAGCAGCCACCATCTTCTAGCTCATTAGCTAGCTGTAGCCAAAGGCCGTCTTTGCTTCGCAGGCTTTTCTTCGAATACCATGGAAACGCCATTACCGCTCACTTTCAAATTGTAGTCCTAAAACCCGGAAATAAATTCCCTCTCATTCGTTCAGCCATCCCTATGGTTAAAATGAATAGTAAAATAAAAGGGTTTTTGGAATAAAACGTAGAAAAATAAGGTCTGAGGTTAACACAGGTTTAGGAGTTCGTATACGTTTTGTTCTATGAGATAATAGCAGCCAGTTAATGTTACCCTAATGAATTATGAAGCCTTTGTGCTTAAAAAAAAGTACATACATTCTTTAAAATGCACAAACACTAACGTTAGCTGATGAAGATTCTCACCGAACAAAACGTATAAAATACTCTAAGCCTGTGTTTACCACATACCTTAGTTTCGGCATTTATTTTCCACATAACCTTTATAGTGAGAGGGGGCTCGTTTTCTCGTGTGGGCAAAAGACCGTCCTCTCCATCCTGGTCATGGCTAGAAGGAATACCGCTTTTGTTCAAATGTACGTCATACTCCCGTTTACTTTAACCAGAGTTTGTGTTTTACACAGCGTCGTATTCTACAAGACTGCTTGATTTACATATCAGCACCTGTTGGCTCGCGGAATCTACAATTTTTCAATAAATAGACTGAGCACTACATTACATCGTAATTTTTCCCTCGTAGAATTTAGAGGACAGCGGCTAGAGGGCCGTGTTTGGAGGTTCTGAGTACTGCTGTTTTTTTAAAAACTTTTCTTCCCACTTTTATTTAACCAGGTAGGATAGTTGAGAACAAGTTCTCATTTGCAACTGCGACCTGGCCAAGATAAAGCATAGCAGTGTTCTACTTGTCCATTATAGCACCCACCTGTTGTCTCAACTCTACAGGTAAAGAATGGGAAGAATTTAAATATTTTTTCTTCTTTCTTTTCATACACTGACTGGCCACCAGATTACAGAAACTATAACAATGAAACTGAAGTAATGGAATAGCAATAACGTTAGCAATGGGAATATAGTCTGAGAGATACAAAGTCATTTTTTGTTGTTTTTTTCCTTTAAAAGCACCAACAACAAAGTGGAACTCTTAAAGAATGGAGCCGTCGCTCCCCTAATGTAAAGAGTGGACCCGTCGCTCCCCTAATGTAAAGAGTGGACCCGTCGCTCCCCTAATGTAAAGAGTGGAACCGTCGCTCCCCTAATGTAAAGAGTGGACCCGTCGCTCCCCTAATGTAAAGAGTGGAACCGTCGCTCCCCTAATGTAAAGAGTGGAACCGTCGCTCCCCTAATGTAAAGAGTGGAACCGTCGCTCCCCTAATGTAAAGAGTGGAACCGTCGCTCCCCTAATGTAAAGAGTGGACCCGTCGCTCCCCTAATGTAAAGAGTGGACCCGTCGCTCCCCTAATGTAAAGAGTGGAACCGTCGATCCCCTAATGTAAAGAGTGGAACCGTCGCTTTCTTAATATAAATATAAAATATATAAATATTAAACCTCTAAAAGGAGTTTTCCCCCCCATTTTTTTCCTCAAATGACATACCCAAATCTAACTGCCTGTAGCTCAGGACCTGAAGCAAGGATATGCATATTCATGATACCATTTTAAAGGAAACACTGAAGTTTGTGGAAATGTGAAATTAATGTAGGAGAATATAACACATTATATCTGGTAAAAGATAAAACAAAGAAAAAAACATGCGTTTTTTTGATTTTTTTGTACCATCATCTTTGAAATGCAAGAGAAAGACCATAATCTATTATTCCATCCCAGGCGCAATTTAGATTTTGGCCACTTGATGGCAGCGGTGTATGTGCAACGTTTTAGACTGATCCAGT
Organism: Salvelinus fontinalis; assembly: GCF_029448725.1. Lineage (NCBI taxonomy): Eukaryota > Metazoa > Chordata > Actinopteri > Salmoniformes > Salmonidae > Salvelinus > Salvelinus fontinalis. The sequence goes on from NC_074669.1 coordinate 2,752,581, forward strand.
CAACCATTGCATTTCTGTTCAGAATTTTGTATCAAGACTGCCCAAATGTGCCTAATTAGTTTATTAATAACATTTCATATTCAAAACTGTGCACTCTCCTCAAACAATAGTATGGTATTGTTTTCACTGTAATAGCTACTGTAAATTGGACAGTGCAGTTGGATTAACAAGATATTAAGCTTTCTGCCAATATCAGTTATGTCTATGTCCTGGGAAATGTTCTTGTTACTTACAACATCATGCTACTCACATTAGCCTACGTTAGCTCAACGGTCCCGCGGGAGACCCACCGATCGATCCTGTAGAGGTTTAACCAACAATGCCGTTTTAAGAAAATACTTTAAAAAAAGTAAGAGATAAGAATAACAAATATTTAAAGCACAGCAGTAAATAACAACAGCTATATACTGGGGGTGCCTGGCACCGGTGTCGAGGTAATTGATGTAATATGTACATGTAGGTAGAGTTAAAGTGACTATGCATAGATACTAACAAGAGAGTAATAGCAGCGTAGAAGAGGGGGAGGGGGGTTCAATGCAAATAGTCTGGGTAGCCATTTGATTAGATGTTCAGGAGTCTTATGGCTTGGGGGTAGAAGATGTTTAGAAGCCTCTTGGACCTAGACTTGGTGCTCCGGTACCGCTTGCCGTGCGGTAGCAGAGAGAACAGTTTATGACTAGGGTGGCTGGAGTCTTTAACTATTTTTAGGGCCTTCCTTTGACACCGCCTGGTATAGAGGTCCTGGATGGCAGGAAGCTTGGCCCCAGTGATGTACTGGGCCGTATGCACTACCCTCTGTAGTGCCTTGCGGTCAGAGGTCGAGCAGTTGCCGTACCAGGCGGTGACGCAACCCGTCAGGATGCTCTCGATGGTGGAACCTTCGCTCTCCTAATATAAAGTTGAATCCTCTCCACCCTTCTCCATTTATTCTCTCCTCTCTCTTTTGTCTCCTCACCGCTCTTCTCCTCCCTTCCTTTCCACTCCCATACATTTTCTCTGCTCCTTTTTTTATTTTATTTATTCTACCTTTAATTAACCAGGTAGGTCAGTTGAGAACAAGTTCTCATTTGCAACTGCGACCCGGCCAAGATAAAGCAAAGCAGTGCGATCACAAACAACAACACAGAGTTACACATGGAATAAACAAGCGTAGTCAATAACACAATAGAAAAAAAGAAAGTCTATATACAGTGTGTGCAAATGGCGTGAGGAGGTAAGGCAATAAATAGGCCATAGTAGCAAAGTAATTACAATTTAGGAGATTAACACTGGAGTGATAGAGCAGATGGATGTTAGACCTACCCACTATGCACTTGTGGAGACATTTGGATTGGCGTAAGTATTATGATAATGGCTGATACAACCCTAACCCTTGTTTGATTGGTTAGTGTGTAGTCCTAGATGTGTTTTTACAATGGTGTTTTGTATGTTAGGATGTGTTATGTATATTTAGATGTGTGCATGTTGTTGGATTCTGGGGTAAACGTTGAACATTGTTATACTCAGAGTATAGGAACATTAGTTCCACAAGAGACATGAGGGGTCGCCATAATGAAGCTTGGGAGGGGCTGAGTGCAGGGAAAACAATCATTTGTGACAGTACTGATAAGGGGAGAAACCGTTGAAGGCTCATATCACTTAGTTCCCTGCTTAGCAAGAATGATGCAATGTTTAGAGATAAGGAGGAGACTCCACCCAAAGTGGGGTATGAATACCACCACGGGGGAAGCCATGTTTTTGTCTGAATTACAGATGTGTCGACCCTTTGGGAAGAATAAACTTGGTTAAGCTTCTCTCATGTCCGTGAGTTATTTACTCTGACAATTAGAACCTAACAGTGTGTTAACGCCCACAGATGTTCCTTGTTTTACCTTACCTTGTTTTATCTTACCTTTTTTACCTCACCTTGTTTAACCTCACCTTGTTTAACCTCACCTTGTTTAACCTCACCTTGTTTAACCTCACCTTGTTTAACCTCACCTTGTTTTATCTTATCTCACCTTGTTTTACCTCACCTTGTTTAACCTCACCTTGTTTAACCTCACCTTGTTTAACCTCACCTTGTTTAACCTCACCTTGTTTAACCTCACCTTGTTTAACCTCACCTTGTTTAAACTCACCTTGTTTAAACTCACCTTGTTTTATCTTCTCACCTTGTTTTATCTTATCTCACCTTGTTTTATCTTATCTCACCTTGTTTAACCTCACCTTGTTTAACCTCACCTTGTTTAACCTCACCTTGTTTAACCTCACCTTGTTTAACCTCACCTTGTTTAACCTCACCTTGTTTAACCTCACCTTGTTTAACCTCACCTTGTTTAACCTCACCTTGTTTAACCTCACCTTGTTTAACTCACCTTGTTTAACCTCACCTTGTTTTATCTTGTTTCCAGCATCTTGGTTCCTGTGCTTTTCTCCTCGGCCTCCTGTTCTGTGAGAGAAACCACACCACAAACACAATAGGATTTTGAGAAAGAGTTTTCTTTGTCAGAGGCCATATTGTAGAATGGAAATGTTAAATGTACCATAGATAATCATCGAAAACAATCTTTACTTTGACTACTAGTCCAGGGGGGGTATAGGCTACTAGTCCAGGGGGGGTATAGACTACTAGTCCAGGGGGGTATAGGCTACTAGTCCAGGGGGGGGGGGGGGGGGGAGGGTATAGGCTACTAGTCCAGGGGGGTATAGGCTACTAGTCCAGGGGGGTATAGGCTACTAGTCCAGGGGGGGTATAGGCTACTAGTCCAGGGGGGGTATAGGCTACTAGTCCAGGGGGGTATAGGCTACTAGTCCAGGGGGGTATAGGCTACTAGTCCACATACACACACATGTACACATGGATGTTTTAAATATGTGATAGTGGAGTAGTGGCCTGAGGGAACACACTAAATGTGTTGTAATATTTACAATTGTATATAACTTCCTTAATGTTGCTGGATCCCAAAAAGAGTAGCTGCTGACTTGGCAGGAACTAATGGGGATCCATAATAAATCCCAGGAAAAGTAGCTGCTGGCTTGACAGGAACTAAATGGGGATCCATAATAAACCCCATGAAGAATAGCTGCTGCCTTGGCAGGAACTAATGGGGATCCATAATAAACCCCAGGAAGAGTAGCTTCTGCCTTGGCAGGAACTAATGGGGATCCATAATAAACCCCAGGAAGAGTAGCTGCTGCCTTGGCAGGAACTAATGGGGATCCATAATAAACCCCAGGAAGAGTAGCTGCTGCCTTGGCAGGAACTAATGGGGATCCATAATATACCCCAGGAAGAGTAGCTGCTGCCTTGGCAGGAACTAATGGAGATCCATAATATACCCCAGGAAGAATAGCTCCTGCCTTGGCAGGAACTAATGGGGATCCATAATAAACCCCAGGAAGAGTAGCTGCTGCCTTGGCAGGAACTAATGGGGATCCATAATAAACCCCAGGAAGAGTAGCTGCTGCCTTGGCAGGAACTAATGGGGATCCTTCATAAATACAAATACCTTTATTGTGCATCGTTGTAAACATGAACTAACTTACCATTTGTGTTTCCTTCTTCCTATCCCTCGCATGTTTCTCCTTGCCCTGGCGGCAGGTTCTCCGACCGACCACCAGGAAGGGGATTCCATCATAAGGAACATATTTGAGTTCCCAATGTAGGTTTTTTCACGATGCGAGATCTGAGAAGTTAAACAAATGACACAAGTTAGAATAGCAGTTCATCTCTACAGCTAGCTTGATGGATAATCTAAAATCGATGAATAACACACACACACATACGTCTACTTATCTAGCTATCTTACGCCAGTCAACGGAGTTAGCTAGCTTGATAACTAGCTTACTAACGGCCAGTAGCGGTCGGTGCCATTTTAAGATGAGGGAGGACAATACTTTCTTTAATGAGCATGGCCTTATTTCTATTACAGCATATTGGATGACTGTCATTAATATTTCCATTCATCCAGTTCAATGTAACATCGATTGGTTTAAGCTACTACATGATACTCTAATTTTCCCTTCATCATGAAGTTGCTACAACCCAGACTATGAATTCAACGTAGGTCGAGAGAAAGATTTGAGGGGACAGACAGTGACACATCCAATACCGCTTTGCACACTCTTGCCTGCATCTAGCTGACCTAAGGTGTAATCATTAGTCCAACATTTGCAAACTAAAGTTTCTATTGGACAAATTCAGGTAATGTTTATCCCACGTTTCGTTCCGTTTGCTTCCATTTAAGAAAGTTTTTCAACAGAATCGGTCAGAATGAATATATCCCTGATCACACGCAAACAGTTGACTTTCATAGCCACACACAAACAGTTGACTTTCATAGCCACATACAAACAGTAGACTTTCATAGCCACATACAAACAGTTGACTTTCATAGCCACATACAAAACAGTAGACTTTCATAGCCACATACAAACAGCTCGTTGTATTCCTCCTCTCACCTTTTCCCTTCGCTTGTGGACTTCAATGCACAACACATTAGCTGTCTGTGACCAGCCGACAAAAACCTTTCCAAGTCAAACCTTCATATCATGACTGCAGCTAGCTCACCATATTAGCTAAAGTAACGTCATAGTCAACAGAGTAATGATACCTTACAGTGTAGTAATCAGTTTAGCAGTTTCACGGGCGGGCCCCGGTGGCAATATATTTGTAAAACCAAAGCTTACCATGACTTGGAAGAGTTCCCATGTTGGATAGTCATAGACAGTTGGCTAACTCGCATCCCTCTGTTTGAGCCGGGTGTTTGAGTAGGCTAAACTAGCTAGCTGCATTTGCTAGCTCAGTAAGTGAAAGTGAATTTTTAAAAATAATAATATATAGCTCTCTATCTAGCTCCTCTGTCATTTTTGAAGAAACTAATTTGTTAAAATCTGTTCAAAGATTACCTTTTTCTCTCTTTGAGTCAACTACTCACCACGTTCTATGCACTGCAGTGCTAGATAGCTGTAGCTTATGCTTTCAGTACTAGATTCATTATCTGATCCTTTGATTGGGTGGACAACATGTCAGTTCATGCTGCAAGTGATCTGATAGGTTGAACAACATTCTTCGGAAGTTGTCATAATTACTGTGTAAGTCTATGGAAGGGGGTGAGAACCATGAGCCTCCTAGGTTTTATATTGAAGTCAATGTACCCTGAGGAGGATGGAAGCTAGCTGACCTCCGGCTACACCATGGTGTTACCCTACAGAGTGCTGTTGAGGCTACTGTAGACCTTCATTGCAAAATAATGTGTATTAATCAGTTATTTGGTGACGTGAATATTTTGTATAGATTTATCTAAAAATTATAACTTTTAAATGTTTCAGTATTTTTTTTTTTTTTTTTAAACTCACTGAAAAGGATGGTCCTCCCCTTCCTCCTCTGAGGAGCCTCCACTGCTAACGACCTAGATTAATTACGCTCCTTGAATGAATTCGAATTCACCCTTCTGTCCAGACGCTTCATCGTTTTTGTTTACCACAAATGTGATACTTGTTTCCTGTTTATAATGCTTCAGATGGTCTTCAAAAGCTTTCAGGCTAGTAAAATACTATTCCCGAGACAACTCCACAGTAGTTACATCGGCGCACCTGGAAAAGACTGGACTATAACGTCACTTTGACAAATTCGGTATCCCTTCTAGCCATGACCCTCTCTCCTCCGTGACCCGGAAACTGATAAGTCGTCGAGGAGCGTGTCAACCACAGAGCTATACATTCCTTAGTGGGCACCCTCAGTAAAGTCCCCCTCCCTCCTTGATAGCCACCTTTTGGTGAACCCCATTTGAATCAGCTGTTGTATTGTTGGAAGAGAAAACCATCCACACGAAACAACATGCTACTAATTGTTGTAGATATAAAATATATTGCAAAACAAACTTCATTTGTTTTGATCACAAACATTTTGGGGGGGGGATCCACCCTTGTAAACGTCATTTGCCTAATGACGCACGAGTGGAAAAGTGCCGTCTCATTTCAAACGAGCGCAATTCCATCCACATTCTCTCCTTTTGACCCTTTTCAAAAGGAGGCGAGAGAGTGAGGACAGAGGAGAGAGGACGCAGGAGGTGAATATCTCTAATTGATAAAATACCCATAGCCCTTTTGCGTACTTCATGTTTACTTATCTACACCAAAGATTGTGGATAAATTAAGATACAAATAAATAAAAAGGTCAGTTCCTGTCTACTTAAAGGGGTGGCTCTCCCATAGACGCCAATTCGATTGCAGCTGGGTCTGGTCTACTTAGTTGATTATCTTCCATTGAAACAAGAAAACACGAGGGAGTGGGATGTCTCGCTTCCTCTTTCGTCTGTGCTTCACGAAACTTTACGGTAACACCAACAGGTTCCAAATGCGCCCTCCAGTGACTTGCAGGGAAAGTTTAAAGTCCCTCGGTGAACACACAGGACGTTGACACCTGGGACGAGTATCGGAGAGGTGAGTCGGACGCTTCAAAACGAGTATGTTACGAGTATTATATCTTAAAGACCATTACATATTCAATTCTGCACTGGCAGGGTCATAATATAAATGTTTATTTTTTTTAAGTTGATGTGATAATGAACTTACACGCCTACTCTTCAGCTTTTTAATAATACATAGCTTCACAGTGGATCAGGTTTCCCCTAACTACTGTACATTGCTTTCTGTAGTTATTCATTAACCACTGCCTGAGTAGGAACACTTCAGTTTTGGATTAAAGAAACAAACTGAATTATAAATGTATATTTTATTCTTACTTTATTCTTATTCATGAATAATCACTACAAAGTATTTTACAAAGCCATCTACATTCTAAAGGTGGTATTTTAGATATAGTAAAGTGGTTTTATTTACGTTTTTATATGGTTTAGTACAGTTAGTATACATGTATTTTCATAGATCTTCCATCCATAAACAGGTAAGACACTCTTATCTGACCCTGGCTGGTGTTATTCATGGCATAGAGTTGTTGTTGGTTCATGTTTTTAGTAGTTTATATATTTCATGTTTTAGTGGTTTATATATTTCATGTTTTAGTAGTTTATATATTTAATTTAAAAAAAACTTTTAGTAGTTTATATGTTTCATAAAAAAATGTTTTTAGTCGTTTATATGGTTCATGTTTTTAGTCATTTTATATATTTCCAAATACTTCATGTGGTATCATCAATTATCTATCAATGTACTCAGAATAATGTGTTACTATTTGGTGCATATTATGGTACTATCTTTAAACATGTAGTCATTTTTGAGATGCATATTATTTTCTCGTCAGCAGTATCGTACCAGTTTGTCTGGTAAATGGTAAACAACACAGAATGTAGAAACTCAAAAGCATTTTGATGGATTCTGTTTTTGGTGGAATTGTATCTAATAGGGTAACTTTGAAATATATATCATATAAAATAAAAAACATAATTTCTTTCCAGCCGGAAGTTTCGGACAGAAAATAAATACTTTAATTTGAATAAGTATAGGCCGAAATCACTGTAGAATCCTTGATGCCTCGGTCTATTGGTCCCCTAATATATATATATATATTCTGATTCCATTAATTCTACCATATCTCTCTACCACATAATAATTGCAGGCAATCGTAATGATAATGTCAATGCAAAACCACTGCAAATGCTTCATTTGCATGTCCCTCTCCCCTGGCCATGCCACCTGATGGCCACACAGACAGACGCACAGCCAGCCACACAAACAGCCAGACAGACAGACAGCCAGCCAGACAGACAGAAGGGACAGACACACAGACACACAGCCACACACACAGACAGACAGACAGCCACACAGACAGACAGACACAGACAGAGGGTATCATCACATGACACCATCCTGGTAAGTATTATTTATATCCTGGTGCTCAGTGGAGGGCAGTCCTGGGTTCAGGTTCTATTAGAAATCTGTCAAATAGTTTCAGCGTTGGTTCTAGCCTGCCTGGACTGACAGATGGATGGGTTTTGCAGTTTTAGGACTATTCTCTTGTTCCATTTAAAGCTCAGGAAAGCTCAAGCAAGCACAGATATGAGGGTTTGCATCCTAATAATCTGTCCTTCTTCCTTCCTTCCTGTGCACTCCTTCACCTCTTCCCCCCACAAATGTAAAGCTGTAACCTGATAGTGAACCAATGTATTTGTTTCTCTGGAAATGCCACCACAATGTCCCTTGGGCTGTTTACTGTTTGATAACACATGGAGCAGATGGGTCCTTCCCTTCTGCAGGACGTAGACTACACGTCCTGCTAGTGTTATAGGGGTAGTGTTATAGGCGTAGTGTTCTAGGGGTAGTGTTCTAGGCGTAGTGTTCTAGGGGTACTGTTCTAGGCGTAGTGTTCTAGGCGTAGTGTCCTAGGGGTAGTGTCCTAGGGGTAGTGTCCTAGGGGTAGTGTCCTAGGGGTAGTGTCCTAGGGGTAGTGTCCTAGGCGTAGTGTTCTAGGCGTAGTGTTCTAGGCGTAGTGTTCTAGGCGTAGTGTACTAGGGGTGTTCTAGGCGTAGTGTACTAGGGGTAGTGTACTAGGCGTAGTGTACTAGGCGTAGTGTTCTAGGCGTAGTGTTCTAGGCGTAGTGTACTAGGCGTAGTGTACTAGGCGTAGTGTACTAGGGGTAGTGTACTAGGGGTAGTGTACTAGGGGTAGTGTACTAGGCGTAGTGTACTAGGGGTAGTGTACTAGGGGTAGTGTACTAGGGGTAGTGTACTAGGGGTAGTGTACTAGGGGTAGTGTACTAGGCGTAGTGTACTAGGGGTAGTGTTCTCGGCGTAGTGTACTAGGCGTAGTGTACTAGGCGTAGTGTTCTAGGCGTAGTGTACTAGGCGTAGTGTACTAGGCGTAGTGTTCTCGGCGTAGTGTTCTCGGCGTAGTGTTCTCGGCGTAGTGTTCTAGGCGTAGTGTTCTAGGGGTAGTGTTCTCGGCGTAGTGTTCTAGGCGTAGTGTTCTAGGGGTAGTGTTCTAGGGGTAGTGTTCTAGGGGTAGTGTTCTCGGCGTAGTGTTCTAGGGGTAGTGTTCTAGGGGTAGTGTTCTCGGCGTAGTGTTCTCGGCGTAGTGTTCTCGGCGTAGTGTTCTCGGCGTAGTGTTCTAGGCGTAGTGTACTAGGCGTAGTGTTCTAGGCGTAGTGTACTAGGGGTAGTGTACTAGGGGTAGTGTACTAGGGGTAGTGTACTAGGGGTAGTGTACTAGGGGTAGTGTACTAGGCGTAGTGTACTAGGGGTAGTGTACTAGGCGTAGTGTACTAGGGGTAGTGTACTAGGGGTAGTGTACTAGGGGTAGTGTACTAGGGGTAGTGTACTAGGCGTAGTGTACTAGGGGTAGTGTTCTCGGCGTAGTGTACTAGGCGTAGTGTACTAGGCGTAGTGTACTAGGCGTAGTGTTCTAGGCGTAGTGTTCTAGGCGTAGTGTACTAGGCGTAGTGTTCTCGGCGTAGTGTTTTAGGCGTAGTGTTTTAGGCGTAGTGTTTTAGGCGTAGTGTTTTAGGCGTAGTGTTTTAGGCGTAGTGTTTTAGGCGTAGTGTACTAGGGGTAGTGTACTAGGGGTAGTGTACTAGGGGTAGTGTACTAGGGGTAGTGTACTAGGGGTAGTGTACTAGGGGTAGTGTTTTAGACGTAGTGTTTTAGGGGTAGTGTACTAGGGGTAGTGTTTTAGACGTAGTGTTTTAGACGTAGTGTTTTAGACGTAGTGTACTAGGGGTAGTGTACTAGGGGTAGTGTACTAGGGGTAGTGTACTAGGGGTAGTGTACTAGGGGTAGTGTACTAGGGGTAGTGTACTAGGCGTAGTGTACTAGGCGTAGTGTTCTAGGGGTAGTGTTCTCGGCGTAGTGTACTAGGGGTAGTGTACTAGGGGTAGTGTACTAGGCGTAGTGTTTTAGGCGTAGTGTTTTAGGCGTAGTGTTTTAGGCGTAGTGTTTTAGGCGTAGTGTTCTAGGCGTAGTGTTAGCCTAAGAAATTAAAAGTCAACAATCATGTTTGGGTTACACAATTTACAAATGGGTTACTTAAGCAATAAGGCCTGAGGAGGTGTGCTATTATGAACTGGTGACATCATTAGAACAGTCAACAAGTCATTTTGCGTCATACATGTATACACACGCACTGAGTGTACAAAACATTATGAACACAGTCCTAATATTGAGTTGCACCCCACTTTTACCCTCTGAACAGCCTCAATTCGTCAGGGCATGGACTCTACAAGGTGTCAGAAGCGTTCCACAGGGATGCTGACCCATGTTGACTCCAATGCTTCCCACAGTTGTGTCATGTTGGCTGGATGTCCATTGGGTGGTGGACCGTTCTTGATACACACGGGAAACTCTACCATACCCCGTTCCAAGGCACTTCAATATTCTGTCTCGCCCATTCACCCTCTGAATGGCACACATACACAGTCCATGTCTCAGTTGTCTCAAGGCTTAAACATCCTTCTTTAACTTGTTTCTTCCCCTTCATCTACACCGATTTGAAGTGGATTTAACAATCAGGGATCTTAGCTTTCACCTGGTCATTCTATGTCATGGAAAGAGCCGGTGTTTGTAATTCTTGTACACTCAGTGTTTTAGACGTTCAGTGAGCGGACAGTTTATTAGGTACACTACCCCGTTCACGAAAATGGTTTGCTCCTACAGACAGTGAGTCACGTGGCTGTGGCTTGCTATATAAAAGCAGGCAGACAGGCATCAAGGCATTCAGTTACTGTTCTATTGAATGTTAGAATGGGTCAAAACGAGAGCTGTTTGTGGTATGGTCGCCGGTTCCAGGATCTCAGAAACGACCGGCCTCCTGGGCTTTTCACGCACGACAGTGTCTAGGGTTTTCCCAGAATGGTGCGACAAACAAAAAAAAAAACTGTTGATGAGAGGTCGAAGGAAACTGGCAAAAATTGTGCAAATAACTGTGAAGCACGACAGTGGTGTGCAGAACGGGCATCTCGGAACGCTGTTGCAGCAGAGGTCCGGTGGTCTTCCACTCCCATCACCCTAAAAACACGAAGAAGCGGCTCCAGTGAGGACGCCAACACTGGACAATTGAGGAGACGGAAAAATATTGCCTCGTTCGACAAATCCCTCTTCCTGTTACGTCATGCTGATGGGAGAGTCATGATTTGGCGTAAACTGCATGAGTCCATGGTCCCATCCTGCCTGGTGTCAACGGTACAGGCTGGTGGCGGAGGTGTAATGGTGTGGGGAATGTTTTCCTGGCACACATTAGGTCCCTTGATACCAATTGAGCGATGTATCCACGCCACTAAGAATTCAGGCTGTTCTGGAGGCTAACGGGGGGGGGGGGGGGGGGGCGTCCAAAACGGTACTAGATGGGTGTACCTAATAAACTGACCACTGTGTGTGTATGTGGGTACACTATCCCGTTCACGAAAATGGCCAGTCAAGTTCTTCCACACCGATCTCGACAAACCGTTTCTATATGGACCTCGCTTAGGGCACGGGGGCATTGTCATGCTGAAACAGGAAAGGGTATTGACTCCCGGATGTGAATACTTATGTAAATTAGATATTTATGTATTTCATTTTCAATAAATTAGCAAAAATTCCGAAAAACAAGTTTTCACTTTGTCATAATGGGGTATTGTGTGTAGACGGGCGAATAATTAAAAAAATATATATTTAGAATTCTGGCTGTACACCAAGAACATGTGGAATAATTATATATGCGTATATATAATCTATCACATTGAATATACAAAACATTAAGAACACCTGCTCTTTTCATGACATAGACTGACCAGGTGAATCCAGATGAAAGGTATGACTCCTTATCCATGTCACTTGTTAAATCCACTTCAATCATTGATCCTAAGACCAGCACTGCTACACTGAGACGCTTTTATGAATACGGACCCGTGACATGGCTGGCCCCAGTTGAAGTAGCTCAAGATACAAACACTTTTACTATGTGTGGTCTGTACTGTTTAACAAGGGAGTATCTGCATGGCCGGGTCGGCTACCCTTCAGTTAATGTCAACAGAGCTGCCTCAGGATCCTGACCTGACAGGATTCTTTGTAAACCCTTAAAAGAGAAGACATGAGACACACAAAGACAGGACAGATAAAGGAAAGCTTGAAGGAGAATAGTGAGAGTTGGTTGTGTAACTAAGCTGTGTTACCAGTTTCTTCTTTTTCTAAGCAGCTTTTATAAACCCCACAATATAATTACTAGGAAGTTCATCTAACAGCTTATATAAACACAACACTATAATTACTAGGAAGTTCATCTAACAGTTTATATAAACCCTACAATATAATTACTAGGAAGTTCATCTAACAGCTTATATAAACATAACAATATAATTACTAGGAAGTTCATAGCAGCTTTTTGTTGTTGCTGTGTGGGATAATGAATAGATGATTGACTGACATCACATGACTTGTTGAGGCTGTTGTTTTAATAGATTAGACACCATATGAAGCATAACCTCTCTCTCTCTCCTTGTCTCCTTCCCACCCTTCCTCTCTCCTTCCCACCCTTCCTCTCAATTCAATTCAAGGGACTTTATTGGCATGGGAAACATGTGTTAACATTGCCAAAGCAAGTGAGCTAGATAATATGCAAAAGTTAAATGAACAAAACAAATTAACAGTAAACATTACACATACAGAAGTTTCAAAACAAAGACATCACAAATGTCATATTGTGTATATATACAGTGTATATACCTCTCTCCTTGTCTTCTCACCCTTCCTCTCTCTGTCTCCATCCGTCTCTCCCCCTGACCCGCCCCCCTCCAGTGATGTCTAGCTGGTTGAAGGACGGGGAGGTGTTGGTAGGTGAGGGAAGCGGAACTGCGTCCCCATTCAACCTCAGACAGAAGATCTTCTCAACCCCAGGCGGAAGTGGCAGGGGGGTAGGGGGGCGCGGCCATGGGGGGTCACCTAGCTTCAAGGAAGGGCTGTCCGGGATGGTGCAGCCAGAGACCATGGGGAAGGCCAAAGAGCTGTTTGTTCTCTGTGATAAAGAAGGAAAAGGCTTCATCACCAAGAGAGATATGCAGGTTAGTGAGTCCAGTGGATTGACATTCAGAAAGCTTTAACATATTTATTAAACCTTTTCTCTCCCCTCTTCTCTTCTCCTACTCCTCTTCTATCTTCTTTTCTTCTCCCATCTCTCTTTCTCCCCTCTTCTCCCATCTCCCTCCCTCCTCTTCTATCTTCTTTTCGTCTCCCCTTCTTTTCGTCTCCCCTTCTTCTCCTCTTCTCTTCTCTCCTCTCAGAGACTGCAGGGTGAGTTACCTCTCTCCCCAGAACAGCTGGAGTCAGTTTTTGAGAGTCTGGACAGAGACAGAAACGGATTCCTAACTCCTGTCGAGTTTAACATGGGCCTCGGTGAGTACCGCTCACTCATTTCATGACATGCTGGACATTTGACCAATAACTTCTATTGACACATTTTTCCCCTGCCTCTCTCTCTCTGTCTGTCCCGTCTGTCCCGTCTGTCCCGTCTGTCCCGTCTGTCTGTCCTGTCTGTCCTGTCTGTCCTGTCTGTCCTGTCTGTCTGTCTGTCTGTCTGTCTGTCTGTCTGTGTGAGAGCAGGGGAGTTGATGGGGGTGGAGGAGAGCACAGAGAAAAAGAAGACCGAGACGGAGGAAAAGGAAGACCTAGGTGAACTCCGATTTATTCAGATACTGACGGAGCTGGGAGCTGACAAGCTCTTCAAAGAGTGAGTGACTACACTACGTTGTTCCGAGGAAGACACGGTGAAGCGTTTTGGAGAGAGTTCGGCCAACGTTTTTTCATATTCGCAACCAGTATTTGGATTCTAGCTTCCTGTAACAGAGTTATGTTGTGCTGTGTGAGTGTGTGCGTAACCCTGTAACCTGCTGTATTGTGTGTCTCCATGTCAGTCAGCGCGAGCTAGGTACTCTGTGGTGTGCGCTCCAGAGAGACAGACCGGAGCTGCTCTCTATCCTGGAGGACGTCCTAGTCCACGCTGTGTCTCATCTACAAGACTCACTGAGGGAGAGAGACAGTTTGGAACAGGCTCTACGCAGGTCTCTATTCTCTACACATGTCGTTCATTCACGTGACTGTCAATTCATACAGCTGGTGGAGCAATAAACATCAACATGCTTTCTAACTTACCAACATACTATTAGCATACCTACTATTAGCATACCTACTATTAGCATACATACTATTAGCATACCTACTATTAGCATACCTACTATTAGCATACCTACTATTAGCATACCTACTATTAGCATACCTACTATTAGCATACTTACTATTAGCATACTTACTATTAGCATACTTACTATTAGCATACCTACTATTAGCATACCTACTATTAGCATACCTACTATTAGCAAACCTACTATTAGCATACTTACTATTAGCATACTTACTAACATACAATTAGCATACTTACTATTAACATACCTACTATTAACATATGTACTATTAGCATACATACTATTAGCATACTTACTAACATACCATAAGCATACTTACTAACATACTATTAGCATACTTACTAACAAACTAACTATTAGCATACTTACTAACATACCATTAGCATACTTACTTACATACTTACTATTAGCATACTTACTAACATACTAATTAGCATACTTACTAACATACTAACTATTAGCATACTTACTAACATACTAACTATTAGCATACTTACTAACATACCATTAGCATACTTACTTACATACTTACTATTAGCATACTTACTATTAGCATACTTACTAACATACTGTTAGCATACTTACTAACATACTAACTATTAGCATACTTACTAACATACTATTAGCATACTTACTAACATACTAACTATTAGCACACTTACTAACATACTATTAGCATACTTACTAACATACTAACTAGCATACTTACTAACACACTAACTAGCATTACTAACATACTAACTATTAGCACACTTACTAACATACTATTTGCATACTTACTAACATACTAACTATTAGCACACTTACTAACATACTATTTGCATACTTACTAACACACTAACTAGCATTACTAACATACTATTAGCATACTTACTAACATACTAACTATTAGCATACTTACTAACATACTAACTATTAGCATACTTACTAACACACTGTTAGCATACTTACTAACACACTATTAGCATACTTACTAACATACTAACTATTAGCATACTTACTAACACACTAACTATTAGCATACTTACTAACACACTAACTAGCATTACTAACATACTAACTATTAGCATACTTACTAACATACTAACTATTAGCATACTTACTAACATACTAACTATTAGCATACTTACTAACTATTAGCATACTTACTAACATACTATTTGCATACTTACCAACATACTAATTAGCATACTTACTAACATACTAACTATTAGCATACTTACTAACATACTAACTATTAGCATACTTACTAACATACTAACTATTAGCATACTTACTAACATACCATTAGCATACTTACTAACATACTAATTAGCATACTTACTAACATACCAATTAGCATACTTACTAACATACTATTAGCATACTTACTAACATACCATTTGCATAATTACTAACATACTTACTATTAACATACTTACTATTAGCATACTTAATAACATACTATTAGCATACTTAATAACATACTTACTACTAACATACTTACTAGTAACATACTAACTACAATATACTTACTATTAACATACTTACTAGTAACATACTAACTACAATATACTTACTATTAACATACTTACTAACATACTAACTATTAACTTGTTAGGGATTCTTCATCAGATGGCACTCATAGGACTTCATGTTACACAATACATGTATGTTTTGTTCAATAAAGTTCATATTTATATACAAAAATCTCAGTTTACATTGACTGTTGACATCTAGTGGAAGCCTTAGGATGTGCAATATGACCCCCATAGACATTATATATTCGATAGGCAATGAGTTGAAAACTACAAACCTCAGAATTCCCACTTCATGGTTGGATTTTTCTCAGGTTTTCACCTGCCATATGAGTGCTGTTATACTCACAGACATCATTCAAACAGTTTTAGAAACTTCAGTGTTTTCTATCCAATACTACTAATACTATGCATATATTAGCATCTGGGCCTGAGTAGCAGGCAGTTTACTCTGGGCACGCTTTTCATCCGAACGTGACAATGCTTACTAGTAACATACGTACTAGTAACATACTTACTTGTAACATACCTACTAACGTAACATACTAACTAATAACATACTTGCTAACATACTATTAGCATACTTGCTAACATACCTAGCATACTTACTAACATACTATTAGCATACTTACTAGTAACATACTTAGTAACATATGAACTATTAACATACTTGCTAGTAACATATTAACATACTAACTATTAACATACTTGCTAGTAACATACTTACTAACATACTCTAATGTGCTGTTGTGTTTCAGGCGGGAGAGTGACCATGACAAGGTGGTTCGGTCCATATACGAGGAGATGGAGAGTCAGAACAGAGAGGAGAGAGAGAAACGACTCGCTCAGGTAGCTATCTGGTCTGAAGATAAAGTCTGAAAATGTGTGCACTCACTAATGTAAGTCGCTCTGTAAATGTAAATAGTCTCCTGGGCTGTAGACGGGGTGGTTGTTTAGCAACAAAACCGACACGTGTGCAACTATGGGGAAAAACAAGACGGGGTTGGCATGTTGACAACATGTAAACTATAACATACACATGTATATTCTACAATTATATATCATACAATAGGTTACTATAGGTTGAAAACAAATACATTTGCGTAATGAGCACTTGTTGTCTCAAATACTTCTTTATAGTTTTTGTTTAGTTAGCTAGCGAATTGTAGCCATATTAGCCAACCTGGTCTCAAATCATTTCATATTATTCTGTACGTAAATCCGAGACACTCCCTTTAATATGGTATGTATGTTATGTTTCGTGTAGTATGTATTAATTTGTCAGTGTCCATCAGCCAATTCGTACAATATGTTACGAAATTGCAAAACGTATTACATGTTACGAATACCAATTTTTGGTGGCTAATGTTAGCTAGGTGGCTAATGGTAACTAGCTGGCTAATGTTAGGCTAGGGATTCGGGTTAAATTTAGGAGGTATGTTTTAGGGTTAGGGGAAGGGTAGTCAAAAATAGTTACGTTTAGGGTTATCTAACCTGCTAAGTAGTTTAAAAGTAGTACGTAGTTGCTAATTTGCTAAAGTTGTCTGAGATGAGATTCGAACATGCAACCTTTGGGTTTCTAGACGTTCATGAGTGGTGCAGCGGTCTAACACACTGCATCTCAGTGCTAGAGACGTCACTACAGACCCTGGTTCGATGCCAGGCTGTATCGCATCCGGTCGTGAATGGGAGTCCCACAATTGGCCAAGTGTCGTCCGGCTTAGGGTTTGGCCAGGGTAGGCCGTCATTGTAAATACGAATTTGTTCTTAACTTACTTGCCTAGTTAAATAAAAATACGCCCCCATGTCCACCTCGACAAGCCACCCTCCTATCGTTTTTGCCTTAAGTACCTTAAGTACAGTTCTGTCTTATGTAAACATACCAAACGTAACTAATCATACTAATTTGCGTGTCAAACATTTACGTTTACTATGTTACGTCTAGTCTGAGACAAGGCTGTATTAGCATAGACGTGACATCAGTCAAAAACACCTCAAAATAAGACAAGCTATCAACAACAAGATACAACGGGCTGAAGCGAGACACCTATGATTCCCAACAAGGCAGTTTCTTGTCATTGTTGCTAGCTATCAATCATATTGAAAGATTGTAGTTTAACTACTGTTTAATCCCAGGGATTTAAGAAGCTACACTCCCTCCTGTTGTTTTTGGTTTCAGCGAAAGCATACTAAGCCTAGTGCGTCGAGCTGTTGAGTTCAGGCCAAAATAAACATTATGCTGAATGGTAAAAAAAAAATAACATTATAACATTTCCAAAGTAGCCTTATTTTGTGGTGTTGTTGGTCCAACAGTAGACTCTAATGTTATACTATGCAACCATATTCAGTTTTATGTAGAATACTAATGAATCGTTAAGCGATCGTACAAGACATATTGACTCAACTTTCTTCTAAACTTTATTAAAAAAGCAATATTCTGAGAAGTGGCCGTGTTGCTCCTCTGCGCACCGGCTGCACTACACCCCTGATTACAATAGACAGGACCACAGCATCTTCTTCGGTTGCCATGATGATTTTCTTGCTACACATGCGCAAACCTGCTCGGCAAATATAGCCCGATTCTGGACCCATTTCTCCAATCGTACTGCCACCGAGGTGCTGCCGGGTGTAGGTACTTTACGACTACTAGTTCACTACGATTTTTTCTGAATCGTTAAATGTGAGAGGTTCTCCAATGGGTACAGCCCGTAGACCCAGAAAAAAATGGCGTGATGTATTTCACTCCTAACTAATGATGATGATAATGATGACTGTACTTCATGTTAAAGGACAGTATCAGACAGTGGGACAGAAGACAGAAGATTGCTGAGGAGCTGAAGACGACGGAGCAGGAACTGGAGATCACCCTGGCCAAGCAGAGAGAGGTAGAGACATCATAGACTTAGATAGATGACTCTTTGTGTCCGTCCCCTTGTGACGTCTGTAAGAGCACTGAGCGTTGAGGCCATCTCCATTTTGAAGTAGTCCATAGTACCTACTGTCACCTGGAGTACAAAGGGAGATTTTAACCCGGGGCTAAGCGAGTGTTCACACTTTATAACGTGGACTAGCAGCAATCTTAGCCCAGGTCTAGCTGGCCCACGCTCCGGAGCAAGGTGAGCACCCGACTTTTCAGAGCTTGCACCACCAACACGGTGTCATAATAGCCAGTGTATAACAGGGTCAAGAACAAAGCCTAGAATGCTCACTGTCCAATCACAAAAGCTGCACTGTCACTTCATTGACATATGCTGTTGATGTCTGTAATGACTTATTTTGACAAGTCAATTCATACTATTTCATCCTCCCATCTGGACAAAAAAAAAAAAAAAAAACTTTAATTCCTGCAATAATATTGGTTGCTATGCCTAACAATAACGGTTGCTATGCAGGCTGGCTAACTTCTTCTCCTGAATGTGTATTTTAACAGTAACCCTATGGTCTCATGAGTATTCTTAAGTACCCCCAGGGGTCCTAGTAAACCTTGGTTTGGAACCACTGCTTTAAGTGATCTGCTCTCTTCTGTTGCTGTCTCTTCTTAGTCTTCAAATTTGGGCTCTCTCTCTCTCTCTCTCTCGTCCTGTCCTGCTTGTAAAAAGTGTAAAAGTAAACAATTGTTTTAATAGTAATTTCACAGCTTTTTCACCTCTCCTGCAAATGAACTTCTTTTTTTTACCACTGTCTGTATTTCACCATCACCTATTCTTCTGTTGCTGCCTCTGTGTCTTGTCTGGTGTCTCTCTCTATCATATCCTGTTCTTCTGTTGCTGTCTCTCTCAATCATATCCTGTTCTGCTGCTGTCTCTGTGTCTTGTCTGGTCTCTCTCTCCATCATATCCTATTCTTCTGTTGCTGTCTCTGTCTTGTCTGGTGTCTCTCTCCATCATATCCTATTCTTCTGTTGCTGTCTCTGTGTCTTGTCTGGTGTCTCTCTACATCATATCATGTTCTTCTGCTGCTGTCTTGTCTGGTGTCTCTCTCCATCATATCCTGTTCTTCTGTTGCTGTCTCTCTCCATCATCCTGTTCTTCTGCTGCTGTCTCGGTGTCTTGTCTAGTGTCTCTCTCCATCATATCCTGTTCTTCTGTTGCTGTCTCTGTGTCTTGTCTGGTGTCTCTCCATCATATCCTGTTATTCTGTTGTTGTCTCTGTGTCTTGTCTGGTCTCTCTCCATCATATCCTGTTCTTCTGTTGCTGTCTCTGTGTCTTATCTAGTGTGTTTCTAGTATTGCAATCGGAAAAGGGTCAAGAGGATACTGGGTTAGCTTAACTTGTTTTGGGCCTGTTTCTGGGTAACTTAAATCTTCCTCTTTCTTACCAGTTTCCCCTGACTTTTGCCGTATTGGCCAGTGAGAGGCTTTTAAGCCAGAGGTCGGCCATATTGGCCCTCTCCAGAAGGAGCAGTCCTCCATAGGAATGAATGGAATTTTACAGTATTTCAATTAAGTGTTTCGAGGCCAAAATGAACTGTATTTTATTGGGGACAAGTAACATTAGAGCTTCAATGAAAAATTACACTTTAAGGATTTTTGTTGTTGTTTAGCTCACATAATATAATTTAAATGTAGAATAAATGTGGCAAAAACAAAAGTAGACATTAATACATGCATTTCTATAGCTTCTAAAATATTATTTTACAACGTGGGGGTAGTGCCGAGATGGAGACACAGCGGCTCTACAGAATAACATCTAAGTTTAGAAAACTTTCTTTATTTTTTATTACGCAGTTGGTTAGAGCCTGTAAGTAAGCATTTCACCGTGAGGTCTACACCTGTTGAATTCGGCGCACGTGACACACAAACTTTGATTTGGTTTAAGTATGTGTGTGTGACCAATACAATTTGATTTGATCTAGTGTGTGTATATATATATATATAAATCATTGGCCCTTCTCCTTGGCTCATCTGCAAGGTAGCAAGGTAGAGGTTACTGTTGACTGACACGACCAGGGCAACTCGACTGTAAAGCAAAATTCAAGTCTGTGTAACAGCGCGACACATCTCCAAACATGACAGATAAGACGCTACATAGCCCCTAGGCTATATGAATATGAACAGACATGACGGATAAGACGCTACATAGCCCCTAGGCTATATGAATATAAACAGACATGACGGATAAGACGCTACATAGCCCCTAGGCTATATGAATATAAACAGACATGACGGATAAGACGCTACATAGCCCCTAGGCTATATGAATATAAACAGACATGACGGATAAGACGCTACATAGCCCCTAGGCTATATGAATATAAACAGACATGACGGATAAGACGCTACATAGCCCCTAGGCTATATGAATATGAACAGACATGACGGATAAGACGCTACATAGCCCCTAGGCTATATGAATATAAACAGACATGACGGATAAGACGCTACATAGCCCCTAGGCTATATGAATATAAAAACACATGAGCCAGAAAATGACCTGTAGAATGGAGTATGTTATAACCTCTATGATTAGTTTTATGTCGTCAGTTCTACCAGCTAATGTGAGATTCTTAGATTCCATAACATTTGAGGACCCGTAACATAAGGCCTATGTATTTTCCAATGTTTTGTTCACCTACAATCTATCCACAAAGCTTCACCATCTTTTTCCCCTCTCTTTCTGGCTACCCTTCCCTTCTAAGTTCAAGTTTGTTCATTTGTCAAATACACATAATATGGAGTACACAGTGCAATGAAATGCTTCCTTGCAGGTTAACCTCTCTGCATTGCATCGTCAATAGAAAAGTCAGTAGCTAAGTGACTATAAAAAGAGAAATAAAAATAAAAGTTCAATGAAATAATTTCACGGGCCTCCAGAGTGGCGCAGCGGTCTAAGGCACTGATCAGTGCTAGAGGCGTCACTACAGATCCGGGTCCGATCCCGGACTGTCGCAGCCGGCGATGACTGACTAGAAGACCCAAGAGGCGGCGCACAATTGGCCCAGCGTTGTCCGGGTTAGGGGACGGTTTGGTCGGCTGGGATGTCCTTGTCCCATCGCATTCTAGCGACTTCTTGTGGCGGCTGGGCGCAATGCACGCTGGCTTTGGTTGCCAACTGTACGGTGTTTCCTCTGACACATTGGTGTGGCTGGCTTTCGGGTTAAGCGAGCAGTGTGCCAAGAAGCAGTGCGGCTTGGCATGGTCGTGTTTCGCGGAGGACGTACGGCTCTCGACCTTCGCCTCTCCCGAGTCCGCACTGGACAAGACTGTAACTACCAATTGGATACCACGAAATTGGGGGTAAATATATGTAAATAACAGACATGATCCAAGCATGTTTACCTGTCGAATAGAATCGATTATAAGACCTCTATGATTCATTTTGTCAGTCTGTTCTACTGCTTCAACATTGGCCATTTTAAACAGGGTTATCTAGTCGTAGTAAATTTCAGCTATTTCCCACAAGGCCCTAGTTTCTACCTTCTTAACAGCACTATCAACAAGGCAGGTCCTACAGACCCTAGTTTTGTTGCAGCTGGACTACTGTTCAGTCGTGTGGTCAGGTGCTACAAAGAGGGACTTAGGAAAATTACAATTGGCTCAGAACAGGGCAGCACGGCTGGCCCTTAAATGTGGACAGAGAGATAATATTAGTAATATGCATGTCAATCTCTCATCGCTCAAAATGGAGGAGAGATTGACTTCATCACTACTTGTATTTGTGAGAGGTATTGACATGTTAAATGCACCAAGCTGTCTGTTTGAATTACTGGCACACAGCTCAGACACCCATTCATACCCCACAAGACATGCCACCAAAGGTCTCTTCACAGTCCCCAAGTCCAGAACAGACTATGGGAGGTGCACAGTACTACATAGAGCCATGACTACATGGAACGCTATTCCACATCAGGTAACTGATGCAGCAGGAGAATCAGATTTTAAAAAACAGATAAAAATACACCTTATGGAACAGCGGAGACTGTGAAGCAACACAAACATAGGCACAGACACATGCATACACACACACACACACACACGACAACAAACGTACACACACAATAATGTTGTAATGTAGATATGTGGTGGAGTAGGGGCCTGAGGGGGCACAGTTTGTTGTTAAATCTGTGAATGTATTGTAATGTTTTGAAAAATGGTATAACAATTTTGCTGGACCCTAGGAAGAGTAGCTGCTGCCTTGGCAACAGGAACTAATGGGGATCCATAATAAACCCCAGGAAGAGTAGCTGCTGCCTTGGCAGGAACTAATGGGGATCCATAACAAACCCCAGGAAGAGTAGCTGCTGCCTTGGCAGGAACCAATGGGGATCCATAACAAACCCCAGGAAGAGTAGCTGCTGCCTTGGCAACAGGAACTAATGGGGATCCATAATAAACCCCAGGAAGAGTAGCTGCTGCCTTGGCAACAGGAACTAATGGGGATCCATAACAAACTCCAGGAAGAGTAGCTGCTGCCTTGGCAACAGGAACTAATGGGGATCCATAATAAACCCCAGGAAGAGTAGCTGCTGCCTTGGCAACAGGAACTAATGGGGATCCATAACAAACCCCAGGAAGAGTAGCTGCTGCTTTGGCAACAGGAACTAATGGGGATCCATAACAAACCCCAGGAAGAGTAGCTGCTGCTTTGGCAACAGGAACTAATGGGGATCCATAATAAACCCCCAGGAAGAGTAGCTGCTGCCTGGACAGGAACTAATGGGGATCCATAATAAATACAAAATAGAAATGTCACTGTCAGAAGAGATTTGCTTCAGAAAAACGTTCTCTCATCAAATTTATTCATAAAGCCCTTCTTACATCAGCTGATATCTCAAAGTGCTGTACAGAAACCCAGCCTAAAACCCCAAACAACAAGCAATGCCGGTGTAGAAGCATGGTGGCAAGGAAAAACTCCCTAGAAAGGCCAGAACCCAGAACCTCGGTCTCAGCTAGCTAGCCGGCCAGTAGCTACCGAAGTAGCTAGCCAGCTAAGTTAGCTACAGAAGCTAAACCCATAAAATACTGAAAATAAACACTTTTGTAATATCATATTAACTAAATAATCAAATATAATATTAAAATTAATCTTACAAGTAGAGTTTTGGTCGATCTGGAGAGCCATAGTCAGTCAATAAATAATATAGTAATAGTCGTAGGAAAGGTTTTCATCTTTAGATAACAATCTGTGAATACTGTACGATTACAAAGATTTGAATTATTTGTAAAATATTACAGCACAATTGAAAAATATTTGGCACATGGAAACCAAACAAGGGCGGTCTACGGTGATAGGTGGGATGGGCTGAGGGTTGGGCTTAAAGAGTTTGTTTTGTGATGTATTGTTGTTCCATATACAGTTGAAGTCAGAAGTTTACATACACCTTAGCCAAATACATTTAAACTCAGTTTTTCACAATTCCTGTCATTTTAATCCGAGTAAAAATTCTCTGTTTTAGGTCAGTTAGGATCATCACTTTATTTTAAGAATGTGAAATGTCAGAATAATAGCAGAGAAAATTATTTATTTCAGCTTTTATTTCTTTCCATCACATTCCCAGCGGGTCAGAAGTTTGCATACACTCAATTAGTATTTGGTAGAATTGCCTTTTAAATTGTTTAACTTGGGTCAAACGTTTCGGGTAACCTTCCACAAGTTCCCACAATAAGTTGGGTGAATTTTGGACCATTCCTCCTGATAGAGCTGGTGTAACTGAGTCAGGTTTGTAGGCCTCCTTGCTCGCACATGCATTTTCAGTTCTGGCCACAAATTTTCTATATGATTGAGGTCAGGGCTTTGTGATGTCCACTCCAATACCTTGACTTTGTTGTCCTTAAGCCATTTTGCCACAACTTTGGAAGTATGCTTGGGGTCATTGTCCATTTGGAAGACCCATTTGCAACCAAGCTGTAACTTCCTGACTGATGTCTTGAGATGTTGCTTCAATATATTGACATAATTTTCCTTTCTCATGTTGACATCTATTTTGTGACGTGTACCAGTCCCTCCTGCAGCAAAGCACCCCCAAAACATGAAGCTGCCACCCCCGTGCTTCACGGTTGGGATGAGGTTCTTTGGCTTGCAAGCATCCCCCTTTTTTCTCCAAACATTAAGATGGTCATTATGGCCAAACAGTTCTATTTCTGTTTCATCAGACCAGAGGACATTTCTCCAAAAAGTATGATCTTTGTCCCCATGTGCAGTTGCGAACCGTAGTCTGGCATTTTTATGGCGGTTTTGGAGCAGAGGCTTCTTTCTTGCTGAGCGGCCTTTCAGGTTATGTTGAATAAGGACTTGTTTTACCGTGGATATAGATACTTTTGTACCCGTTTCCTCCAGCATCTTCACAAGGTCCTTTGCTGTTTTCTGGGATTGATTTGCACTTTTCGCACCAAAGTATGTTCTTCTCTAGGAGACAGAACGTGTCTCCTTCCTGAGTGGTATGTCGTCTGCGTGGTCCCATGGTGTTTATACTTGCATACTATTGTTTGTACAGATGAACCTGGTACCTTCAGGCGTTTGGCAATTGCTCCCAAGATGAACCAGACTTGTGGAGGTCAAAAAGAATTCTTCTGAGGTCTTGGCTGATTTCTTTTGATTTTCCCTTGATGTCAAGCAAAGAGGCACTGAGTTTGAAGGTAGGCCTTGAAATACATCCACAGGTACACCTCCAATTGACTCAAATTATGTCAATTAGCCCATCAGAAGCTTCTAAAGCCATGACATAATTTTCTGGATTTTTCCAAGCTGTTTAAAGGCACAGTCAACTTAGTGTATGTAAACTTCTGACCCACTGGAATTGTGATACAGTGAATTATAAGTGAAATGATCTGTCTGTAAACAATTGTTGGAAAAATTACTTGTGTCATGCACAAAGTAGATGTCTTTACCGACTTGCCAAAACTATAATTTGTTAACAAGACATTTGTGGAGGGGTTGAATAACGAGTTTTAATGACTCTAACATAAGTGTATGTAAACTTCCGACTTCAACTGTATGTTGATATGAGTAATCCATCCATTCAGTCATCCTGTTTCAGCTTCATCTTCTCATCCCCCCCCCCGTCCCCAGCTGGAGGCTCGTATCCAGGCGCTGGGCTGTGAGCAGGCAGACATCAGGGTCCAGAATCAGAAGCTCCACAGCCTGAACATACAGCTCCAGGAGCAGCTGGAGACCAGCAGAGAGGAGCTACAGAAAGCCCTGAAACAATTACAGTTCCTACAGTCAAACACGGCCCAGGAGGAGAGGAGCAGAGAGAGGTAGGGAGGGAGCAGAGAGAGGTAGGGAGGGAGCAGAGAGAGGTAGGGAGGGAGCAGAGAGAGGTAGGGAGGGAGCAGAGAGAGGTAGGGAGGGAGCAGAGAGAGGTAGGGAGGGAGCAGAGAGAGGTAGGGAGGGAGCAGAGAGAGGTAGGGAGGGAGCAGAGAGAGGTAGGGAGGGAGCAGAGAGAGGTAGGGAGGGAGCAGAGAGAGGTAGGGAGGGAGCAGAGAGAGGTAGGGAGGGAGCAGAGAGAGGTAGGGAGGGAGCAGAGAGAGGTAGGGAGGGAGCAGAGAGAGGTAGGGAGGGAGCAGAGAGAGGTAGGGAGGGAGCAGAGAGAGGGAGGGAGGGGGAAGAGAGAAGGAGGGAGGGGGCAGAGAGAGAGAGGGAGGGAGGGAGCAGAGAGAGGGAGGGAGGGAGGGAGCAGAGAGAGGGAGGGAGGGAGCAGAGAGAGGGAGGGAGGGAGCAGAGAGGGGTAGGGAGGGGGCAGAGAGGGAGTAGGGAGGGAGGGGAGCAGAGATGGATGGAGGGAGGGGAGCAGAGATGGATGGAGGGAGGGGAGCAGAGATGGATGGAGGGAGGGAGCAGAGAGGGGAGAGGGAGCAGAGAGGTAGGGACCAGAGAGAGGGAGAGGGAGCAGATGGAGGGAGGGAGGGAGGGAAGGACGGAAGAGGGAGGGAGCAGAGAGAGGTAGGAGAGCAGAGAGGGGAGAAGTAGAGAGGGGGGAAGAGGGAGAACAGAGGGATTAAATAGGGAAGGGAGGGAGAGGTGATGGCTAACTCCTCCGTGCTTTGCCATATTCTCAGATTTTTTTTAATATTTGTGTTATTGACACGGTACTCTTGAAAATATATTTTTTGTCTGTGTACGTGATCTTTGTGGAAATTGAACCCACAACCTTTGCATTGAGATTCTCATAGGACACCTGTTTCTCTACCATCATATATATACCTCCGCCTTTGTGCAAGGAGGTGCACTGCCAGAGCCCTGCAAAATGACCTCCAGCAGGCCACAAATGTGCATGTGTCAGCATATGGTCTCACAAGGGGTCTGAGGATCTCATCTCGGTACCTAATGGCAGTCAGGCTACCTCTGGCGAGCACATGAAGGGCTGTGCGGCCCCACAAAGAAATGCCACCCCACACCATGACTGACCCAACGCCAAACCGGTCATGCTGGAGGATGTTGCAGGCAGCAGAACGTTCTCCATGGCGTCTCCAGACTCTGTCACGTCTGACACATGTGCTCATGTGCTCAGTGTGAACCTGCTTTCATCTGTGAAGAGCACAGGGCGCCAGTGGCGAATTTGCCAATCTTGGTGTTCTCTGGCAAATGCCAAACGTCCTGCACGGTGCTGGGCTGTAAGCACAACCCCCACCTGTGGACGTCGGGCCCTCATACCACCCTCATGGAGTCTGTTTCTGACCGTTTGAGCAGACACATTCACATTTGTGGCCTGCTGGAGGTCATTTTGCAGGGCTCTGGCAGTGCACCTCCTTGCACAAAGGCGGAGGTAGCGGTCCTGCTGCTGGGTTGTTGCCCTCCTACGGCCTCCTCCACGTCTCCTGATGTACTGGCCTGTCTCTTGGTAGCGCCTCCATGCTCTGGACACTACGCTGACAGACACAGCAAACCTTTTTGCCACAGCTCGCATTGATGTGCCATCCTGGATGAACTGCACTACCTGAGCCACTTGTGTGGGTTGTAGACTCCGTCTCATGCTACCACTAGAGTGAGAGCACCGCCAGCATTCAAAAGTGACCAAAACATCAGCCAGGAAGCATAGGAACTGAGAAGTGGTCTGTGGTCACCACCTGCAGAATCACTCCTGTTTTGGGGGGTGTCTTGCTAATTGCCTATAATTTCCACCTTTTGTCTATTCCATTTGCACAACAGCATGTGAAATTTATTGTCAATCAGTGTTGCTTCCTAAGTGGACAGTTTGATTTCACAGAAGTGTGATTGACTTGGAGTTACATTGTGTTATTTAAGTGTTCCCTTTATTTTTTTGAGCAGTGTATATATATATATATACCTGTGTGTCTCTCTAGGACTGTGCTCAAGGTCTCCAAGAACATGCAGAAAGAAAAAGACAGTCTGCAGAGGCAGTTGGAGTTACTGAGGTCTGTCTACCTGCTTATCGTCTGTCTGTCTACCTCTGCCTCTGCCTGTGTCTATCTATCTGTTTGCCCATCTGCCTGCCCCTGCCTGCCTGTCTGCTTGTCTGTCTGTCTGCGGGTTACCAGTTTGTTTATTGGAGAGCAAATCACATTTGTTGTTGTTTATGAAGTGCTTACCGTAGGCGTTACTATGTTTGTTTCTGATTTGTTTATCCTCTCAGGGATATGAACAAACGTCTGAGAGATGAGAAAGACACACATCAGTCCCAGAAGAGGGTCAGTGTTAATCACCGACGCTCTCCCCTCTTCTCTCCTCGTCTCACCTCGTCTCTCCTCGTCTCCCCTCTTCTCCACCAGTCTGTCCCACCATCACCACTCCCACACTCTCACTGTCACTATACAGGGCTCCACCCCCTGGACACACCCCTACTACCCCTACTGAACCATGGTAATTCCCCCTGGACACACCCCTACTGAACCATGTTAGTTCCCCCTGGACACACCCCTACTGAACCATGTTAGTTCCCCCTGGACACACCCCTACTGAACCATGTTAGTTCCCCCTGGACCCATCCCTACTGAACCATGTTAGTTCCCCCTGGACACACCCCTACTGAACCATGTTAGTTCCCCCTGGACACATCCCTACTGAACCATGTTAGTTCCCCCTGGACACACCCCTACTGAACCATGTTAGTTCCCCCTGGACACACCCCTACTGAACCATGTTAGTTCCCCCTGGACACACCCCTACTGAACCATGTTAGTTCCCCCTGGACACACCCCTACTGAACCATGTTAGTTCCCCCTGGACACACCCCTACTGAACCATGTTAGTTCCCCCTGGACACACCCCTACTGAACCATGTTAGTTCCCCCTGGACACACCCCTACTGAACCATGTTAGTTCCCCCTGGACACACCCCTACTGAACCATGTTAGTTCCCCCTGGACACACCCCTACTGAACCATGTTAGTTCCCCCTGGACACACCCCTACTGAACCATGTTAGTTCCCCCTGGACACACCCCTACTGAACCATGTTAGTTCCCCCTGGACACACCCCTACTGAACCATGTTAGTTCCCCCTGGACACACCCCTACTGAACCATGTTAGTTCCCCCTGGACACACCCCTACTGAACCATGTTAGTTCCCCCTGGACACACCCCTACTGAACCATGTTAGTTCCCCCTGGACACACCCCTACTGAACCATGTTAGTTCCCCCTGGACACACCCCTACTGAACCATGTTAGTTCCCCCTGGACACACCCCTACTGAACCATGTTAGTTCCCCCTGGACACACCCCTACTGAACCATGTTAGTTCCCCCTGGACACACCCCTACTGAACCATGTTAGTTCCCCCTGGACACACCCCTACTGAACCATGTTAGTTCCCCCTGGACACACCCCTACTGAACCATGTTAGTTCCCCCTGGACACACCCCTACTGAACCATGTTAGTTCCCCCTGGACACACCCCTACTACCCCTACTTCCCATACCTATGGTTTATAGAAGGCAGCTCTAGTACTGGGTAATATTTGTAACTGTGATGATTTTTCCGAGTCATTGTTTTTTGGGGATGTTTTGAGAGAGGCTGTGAGCAAAACAAGGCCTGGAGATCTTCCCTGGTCAGATCACGTTACATTGTAAGGAAAAACATATTTTTTTCCGGAACAGAACAATCACACTGGTACCTCAAGTCTGCTGTTTCAACGCAAAGGGAATCGCTGTTTCTGAAGTAAACGGCATTCTATTTTGAAAAAAAAATAAAAAATTGAGTTTGAGTGTTTTTTTTGAATAATGTTATTTTGAAGGTGAGAAATGTACATCCCATAATACTGTATCTTTAATGGTCTGTAGTTTCCAAGGTAACACTTTCATCTTTCTTGATGAAATGTTTTTGTTGTTTTTCATTTAATAAAAGGAACAAAGTGTTGAAAAACACAGGAAGTTCTAGCAATCCAGCGTGTGCAGTACAAAGTACAATATTGTAGAATAAACAACTACACCGGAGAGGAGTAAAGGGAGGGGAGGAGGGGGGGGAAGGGAGGGGAGGAGGGGGAGGGGAGGGGAGGAGGGACATTTTCCTGCAAAAGCAATGTGCAAAACAAATGACCTATTAACCTCATTGTAATCTAGCAGTGTGATTTCATTTGAAACATGCGATACTGACGAGACGATTATTTAACTAGACTTTAGTCAACTGAGTTGACGGTAAATTGATGCACTTTACACAATGCTTTTACGCAATTAAAAAAATGTACTTGAGAACTCCATTAAAATGAAATATCTGTGTATTTACCTGTTATCTATTTTGTAGACATGTTCATGTGTTGATATTTAATGTCTTATTGACCAAATAAATGTTGTCAATCACCATTTCGGTGCTGAATAAACGTCCTATACTTAACAACACCTATATCCATTTTGTTTTTTTTTCATTCTGGTTTCTCTGCCATCACGTGTAGCCTCCCAATGTCAGGAAGCCTCTTCGGAAGAAAGGCTCAGTGATAGGGAACTACATACTGCAAGACAAGCCAATGGAAAGGTTGGTTCGATCCATGATTCAGACACTAAACCGTATGCTATGCTTGGCTGCAGCGTTTTGTCTATTTTAATAAAGTTTTAAAATGGAAGTAGAAGTCATAGTAACTAAAGTTAGAGAAGTTTATAGAAACTAAATAAGTATAATTGACCTAAGGAAGTAACTAATGTTCTGTCCCGTTGATTTACTAAGGCAGCTGAGCTCATTCGGCCAATCAGAGCTGGAGCTGACTTCAGGTGGGATACCATCTAACTCGTCCAAGAGAAGACAGACATTCAGAGAACACAGCTGTGACGATAATGGACGGACTGAAGCGATACAGGTACTGTGGACTCATCAAGTGGAATCACCTTTCAGTGGGAGATATATGCAAATATAAGTCACAGGACATTTGCATTCTGTAAAACCACGATGGAAGGTCTGGGACATACTTAACGTTACGACTGGGAATTTAGACACACCCACTGAATAATGTCGCATACCCCCATCTGCTCCTTCCTCTACAGGCCAGACTGACCAGCACCCACCCTCAGAGGGTATTCAAGGTGGTGTTTTTGGGGAACTCGGGAGTGGGCAAAAGCTCCTTCATCCATCACTACTGCAATGGACACTTCCCCAACACACTGGGCACCACTGTGGGTAAGAGAGTTAGACCCAATAACACACTGGGTACTACTGTGGGTAAGAGAGTTAGACCCACTAACACTGGGTAAGAGAGTTAGACCCAGTAATACACTGGGTACTACTGTGGGTAAGAGAGTTAGACCCAATAACTCTGTGGGTAAGAGAGTTAGACCCAATAACACTGGGTAAGAGAGTCAGACCCACTAACACGGTGGGTAAGAGAGTTAGACCCACTAACACTGTGGGTAAGAGAGTTAGACCCAATAACACGGTGGGTAAGAGAGTTAGACCCAATAACTCTTTGGGTAAGAGAGTTAGACCCAATAACTCTTTGGGTAAGAGAGTTAGACCCAATAACTCTTTGGGTAAGAGAGTTAGACCCAATAACTCTGGGTAAGAGAGTTAGACCCAGTAATACACTGGGTACTACTGTGGGTAAGAGAGTTAGACCCAATAACACTGGGTAAGAGAGTTAGACCCAATAACACTGGGTAAGAGAGTTAGACCCAATAACTCTGTGAGTAATAGAGTTAGACCCAATAACACTGTGGGTAAGAGAGTTAGACCCAATAACTCTTTGGGTAAGAGATTTAGACCCAATAACTCTGGGTAAGAGATTTAGACCCAATAACTCTGGGTAAGAGATTTAGACCCAATAACTCTGGGTAAGAGAGTTAGACCCAGTAATACACTGGGTACTACTGTGGGTAAGAGAGTTAGACCCAATAACTCTTTGGGTAAGAGAGTTAGACCCAATAACTCTTTGGGTAAGAGAGCTAGACCCAGAAACTCTGTGGGTAAGAGAGTTAGACCCAATAACTCTTTGGGTAAGAGAGTTAGACCAGCCGATTATCAGCTGTTGTCGAAGACGATTCACTTCCTCAATATCATGAAGCGAACTGTACTAGATGAAAAGCTGGAATAATTACGACATCCGGGCATTAAAAGCATATAACATTTTAGAGGTAATGGACTACATGGGGAATAGGGGAGGTAGTGGACTACATGGGGAATAGGGGAGGTGGTGGACTACATGGAGAATAGGGGAGGTAGTGGACTACATGGGGAATAGGGGAGGTGGTGGACTACATGGAGAATAGGGGAGGGAGTGGACTACATGGGGAATAGGGGAGGTAGTGGACTACATGGGGAAAAGGGGAGGGAGTGGACCACATGGGGAATAGGGGAGGGAGTGGACTACATGGGGAGGTAGTGGACTACATGGGGAATGGGGGAGGTGGTGGACTACATGGGGAATAGGGGAGGGAGTGGACTACATGGGGAATAGGGGAGGGAGTGGACTACATGGGGAATAGGGGAGGTGGTGGACTACATGGGGAATAGGGGAGGTAGTGGACTACATGGGGAATAGGGGAGGTGATGGACTACATGGGGAATAGGGAAGGTGGGGGACTACATGGGGAATAGGGGAGGGGGTGGACTACATGGGAAATAGGGGAGGGAGTGGGCTACATGGGGAATAGGGGAGGGAGTGGACTACATGGGGAATAGGGGAGGGAGTAAACTACATGGGGAATAGGGGAGGTGATGGACTACATGGGAAATAGGGGAGGTAGTGGACTACATGGGGAATAGGGGAGGGAGTGGACTACATGGGAAATAGGGGAGGGAGTGGACTACATGGGGAATAGGGAAGGGGGTGGACTAAATGGGGAATAGGGGAGGTGGTGGACTACATGGGGAATAGGGGAGGGAGTGGACTACATGGGGAGGTAGTGTACTACATGGGGAGGTAGTGGAGGGAGGTGACTACATGGGGAATAGGGGAGGTGGTGGACTACATGGGGAGGTAATGGAGGGAGTGGACTACATGGGGAATAGGGGAGGGAGTGGACTACATGGGGAATAGGGGAGGGAGTGGACTACATGGGGAATAGGGGAGGGAGTGGACTACATGGGGAATAGGGGAGGGAGTGGACTACATGGGGAGGTAGTGGAGGGAGGTGACTACATGGGGAATAGGAGAGGTGGTGGACTACATGGGGAATAGGGGAGGGAGTGGACTACATGTGGAGGGAGTGGACTACATGAAGAGGGGTTGTCATTTCAGACACAACCTTTTTGTTTATCCTTCAGCAATGATGCAGAACATTGTGTTGAAGTGTCAGCTTAGTGTATTTATTTAATGGATTGTTGAGATGATTATGTAATGGTCTGTATATATAATGGTATGTATATATAATGGTCTGTATACATAATGGTATGTATATATATATAATGGTCTGTATATATAATGGTATGTATATATAATGGTATGTATATATAATGGTCTGTATACATAATGGTATGTATATATATAATGGTCTGTATATATAGTGGTATGTATATATAATGGTATGTATATATAATGGTATGTATATATAATGGTATGTATATATAATGGTCTGTATATATAGTGGTCTGTATATATAATGGTCTGTATATATAATGGTATGTATATATAATGGTATGTATATATAATGGTATGTATATATAATGGTCTGTATATATAGTGGTCTGTATATATAATGGTCTGTATATATAATGGTCTGTATATATAATGGTCTGTATATATAATGGTATGTATATATATATAATGGTATGTATATATAATGGTCTGTATATATAATGGTCTGTATATATATATATAATGGTCTGTATATATAATGGTATGTATATATATATATAATGGTCTGTATATATAGTGGTATGTATATATAATGGTATGTATATATAATGGTCTGTATATATATATATAATGGTCTGTATATATAATGGTCTGTATATATATATAATGGTCTGTATATATAATGGTCTGTATATATAATGGTCTGTATATATATATAATGGTTTGTATATATAATGGTATGTATATATAATGCTATGTATATATAATGGTCTGTATATATATATAATGGTCTGTATATATAATGGTCTGTATATATAATGGTATGTATATATAAAGGTATGTATATATAATGGTCTGTATATATATATAATGGTATGTATATATAATGGTCTGTATATATATATAATGGTATGTATATATAATGGTCTGTATATATAGTGGTATGTATATATAATGGTCTGTATATATAATGGTCTGTATATATAATGGTCTGTATATATATATAATGGTCTGTATATATAATGGTATGTATATATATAATGGTATGTATATATATAATGGTATGTATATATATATAATGGTCTGTATATATAATGGTCTGTATATATAGTGGTCTGTATATATAATGGTCTGTATATATAATGGTCTGTATATATAATGGTATGTATATATATATATAATGGTCTGTATATATAGTGGTCTGTATATATAATGGTATGTATATATAATGGTCTGTGTGTTAACTGCAGGTGTAGACTTCCAGATGCGTGCTGTGACACTGGGCTCCACCACCATCGCTCTTCAGCTCTGGGATACTGCAGGACAGGAGAGGTTAGTGTGTGTGTGTGTGTGAGAGAGAGAGTCAGTCAGTCAGTGGAGACTCCTAAGAGGAGGAAGGGGAGGACCATTTCAGAGAAATAAATATTGTGAAACAAAAAGTTCTCCTTTTTAGATACAACTATAGTAAATATATTCATGTCACCAAATAATTGATTAAAACATACTGGTTTGCAGTGAAGGTCTACAGTAGCCTCACCAGCACTCTGTAGAGTAGCACCATGGTGTAGCAGGAGGACAGCTAGCTTCCATCCTCCTCTGGGTACATTGACTTCAATACGAAACCTAGGAGGCTCATGGTTCTCACCCCCTTCCATAGACTTACACAGTAATTATGACAACTTCTGGAGGACGTCCTCCAACCTATCAGAGCTCTTGCAGCATGAACTGACATGTTGTCCACCCAATCAAAGGATCAGAGAATTAATCTAGTACTGAAAGCATAAGCTACAGCTAGCTAGCACTGCAGTGCATAGAATGTGGTGAGTAGTTGACTCAAAGAGAGAGAGAGACAATAGTTGAACAGTTTTGAACAAATTAATTTATTCAAAAAATGAAAGAGAGCGAGAGAGCCAGCTATATTTTGTTTTGTATATCTTTTCACTTTGACTTACTTAGCTAGCGAATGCAGCAAGCTAGTTTAGCCTACTCAAACAGAGAGGGATTCTATGTCGAGTCGCAATTCAACGGCTCAGACACGAGACGTATGAGGTCTACAGGAAAACACGGACTACAAAAACAAAAACAGCCACGTCACTGATACCGACATCACGCTTCCAGACAAACTAAACACCTTCTTTGCCTGAGAGTAATACAGCGCCACCGTCGCGGCTCGCTAACAAAGACTGTGTCGCCCCCCCCTTCTCCGTGGCCGCCGTAAGACATTTAAACGTGTTAACCCTCGCAAAGCTGCTGGCCCGGACGGCATCCCTAGCTGCATTCTTCAGAGCATGCGCAGACTAGCTGGCTGGTGTGTTTACGGACATATTCAATCTCTCCCCATCCCAGTCTGTTGTCCACCACATGCTTCAATATGGCTACCATCGTTCCTGTACCCAAGAAGGCAAATATAACTGAACTAAAGGACTACCGCCCCGTAGCATTTACTTCTGTCTTCATGAAGTGCTTTGAGAGACTAGTCAAGGATCATATCACCGCCATCTTACCGGCCACCCTAGACCCACTTCAGTTTGCATACTGCTCCCAATAGGTCCACAGATGACGCAACCGCCATCACACTGCACACTGCCCTATCCCATCTGGACAAGAAGAATACCTATGTAAGAATGCTGTTCATTGACTATAGCTCAGCATTCAACACCATAGTACCCTCCAAGCTCATCATTAAGCTGCAGGCCCTGGGTCTCAACCCCTCCCCGTGCAACTGGGTCCTGGACATTCTGACTGTCCGCCCCCCAGGTGGTGAAGGTAGGAAACAACATCTCCACCCCGCTGATCCTCAACACTGGGGCTCTACAAGGGTGTATGCTCAGCCCTCTCCTCTACTGCCTGTTCACCCATGACTGCGTGGCCACGCACGCCTCCAACTCAATCATCAAGTTTGCAGACGACACAACAGTAGCGGGCCTGATCACCAACAACAACGAGATGGCCTACAGGGAGGAGGTGAGGGCCCTCGGAGTGTGGTGTCAGGAAAATAACCTCATACTCAACGTCAACAAAACAAAGGAGATGATCGTGGACTTCAGGAAACAGCAGAGGGAGCACCCCCATATCCACATCGAAACCCTGACAAACTTTGACAGATGCACAATCGAGAGCATCCTGTCGGGCTGTATCACCGCCTGGTACGGCAACTGCACCGCCCACAACCGTAAGGCTCTCAAGAGGGTAGTGCGGTCTGCACAATGCGTTCACCTGGGTCAAACTTCCTGCCCTCCAGGACACCTACATCACCTGATGTCACAGAAAGGACAAAAAGATCATCAAGGACAACAACCACCCGAGCCACTGCCAATTCACACCGCTATCATCCAGAAGGCGAGGTCAATACAGGTGCATCAAAGCAGGGACCGAGAGATTGAAAAACAGCTTCTATCTCAGACTGCTAAACAGACTGCTAAACAGCAATCACTAACTCAGAGAGGCTGCTGCCTAATTTAGAGACCCAATCACTGGCCACTTTAATAAATGGATCACTAGTCACTTTAAACAATGCCACTTTAAATAATGCCACTTTAATAATGTTTACATATCTTACATTACTCATATCATATGTATATACTGTATTTTATACCATCACCTGCACCGTGTGCGCGTGCGTGCGTGCGTGTGTGTGTGTGTGTGTGTGTGTGTGCGTGTGTGTGTGTGTGGTCATTTTGTCCTGTCTCTTTTCTTCATGTCCAAGGTTCCGCAGCATTACCCAGCAATACTATCGCAAGGCTGATGGAATCCTCACCATGTATGACATCACTGACTCCGCCTCCTTCTCCGCGGTCAGAGGGTGGATGGACCTTGTGCAGGTGAGTGAATGGACAGGTGAAGGGGCGAATAAATGATTTAATTTTACATACAACCCCATCATGTGACAGGTTGTTGGGTAATATCAATTTGCATACAACCCCATCATGTGACAGGTTGTTGGGTAATATCAGTTTGCATACAACCCCATCATGTGACAGGTTGTTGGGTAATATCAATTTGCATACAACCCCATCATGTGACAGGTTGTTGGGTAATATCAATTTGCATACAACCCCATCATGTGACAGGTTGTTGGGTAATATCAATTTGCATACAACCCCATCATGTGACAGGTTGTTGGGTAATATCAATTTGCATACAACCCCATCATGTGACAGGTTGTTGGGTAATATCAATTTGCATACAACCCCATCATGTGACAGGTTGTTGGGTAATATCAATTTGCATACAACCCCATCATGTGACAGGTTGTTGGGTAATATCAATTTGCATACAACCCCATCATGTGACAGGTTGTTGGGTAATATCAATTTGCATACAACCCCATCATGTGACAGGTTGTTGGGTAATATCAATTTGCATACAACCCCATCATGTGACAGGTTGTTGGGTAATATCAATTTGCATACAACCCCATCATGTGACAGGTTGTTGGGTAATATCAGTTTGCATACAACCCCATCATGTGACAGGTTGTTGGGTAATATCAATTTGCATACAACCCCATCATGTGACAGGTTGTTGGGTAATATCAATTTGCATACAACCCCATCATGTGACAGGTTGTTGGGTAATATCAATTTGCATACAACCCCATCATGTGACAGGTTGTTGGGTAATATCAATTTGCATACAACCCCATCATGTGACAGGTTGTTGGGTAATATCAATTTGCATACAACCCCATCATGTGACAGGTTGTTGGGTAATATCAATTTGCATACAACCCCATCATGTGACAGGTTGTTGGGTAATATCAGTTTGCATACAACCCCATCATGTGACAGGTTGTTGGGTAATATGAATTTGCATACAACCCCATCATGTGACAGGCCGTTGGGTAATATGAATTTGCATACAACCCCATCATGTGACAGGTTGTCAAGGTAATATCTACAAACTGTATGACAAGTCCTTTTGGCACTAATGACATTTATGCAGGTGAATGAATGGTTTACTATAGTGTAAGATATTTAAGGTGTTTTTCAGTTTGATATTTAATGAAGTCCGAGTATAGTAAGCAATTAGATAATATGTCTGATAGTAACCCGTTAATTATATAATAAGTCTGATAGTAACATGTTAATTAAATAATATGTCTATAATAGTACCATGTTAATTATATAATATGTCTGATAGTAACATGTTAATTATATAATATGTATATGATAGTAACATGTTAATTATATAATATGTATGTGATAGTAACATGTTACTCTTCTGTACTAGCAAAGGATGTCTGAGGGGGCGGTCCTGATGCTCCTGGGAAACAAAATTGATTTATCAGAAGCTCAGAAGAGGGAGGTTACCACCAGAGAGGGACAGCGATTGGCTGAGGTAAGATTCTATTCTGATGACTGATGAGTCTTCAGGACTTCTATTGGCTGAGGTTGTTTTTACCACTTGGTTTACTACTATGTTTACTACTATTTACTACTATGTACTACTATGTAAACTCAGCAAAAAAAGAAACGTCCCTTTTTTAGGACCCTGTCTTTCAAAGATAATTCGTAGAAATCAAAATAACTTCACATATCTTCATTGTAAAGGGTTAAAACACTGTTTCCCATGCTTGTTCAATGAACCATAAACAATCAATGAACATGCACCTGTAGAACGGTCGTTAAGACACTAACAGCTTACAGACGGTAGGCAATTAAGGTCACAGTTATGAAAACTTAGGACACTAAAGAGGCCTTTCTACTGACTCTGAAAAACACCAAAAGAAAGATGCCCGGGGTCCCTCCTAATCTGCGTGAACGTGCTTTAGGCATGCTGCAAGGAGGCATGAGGACTGCAGATGTGGCCAGGGCAATAAATTGCAATGTCTGTAATGTGAGACGCCTAAGACAGAGCTACAGGGAGACAGGACGGACAGCTGTCCTCGCAGTGGCAGACCACATGTAACACACCTGCACAGGATCGGTACATCCGGACATCACACCTGTGGGACAGGTACAGGATGGCAACAACAACTGCCCGAGTTACACCAGGAACACACAATCCCTCCATCAGTGCTCAGACTGTACGCAATAGGCTGAGAGAGGCTGGACTGAGGGCTTGTAGGCCTGTTGTAAGGAAGGTCCTCACCAGACATCACCGGCAACAACGTCGCCTATGGGCACAAACCCACCATCGCTGGACCATACTGGACTGGCAAAAAGTGCTATTCACTGACGAGTCGTGGTTTTGTCTCGCCAGGGGTGATGGTCGGATTCGCATTTATTGTTTCTAAGAAATGAGCGTTACACTGAGGCCTGTACTCTGGAGTGGGATCGATTTGGAGGTGGAGGGTCCGTCATGGTCTGGGGCGGTGTGTCCCAGCATCATCGGACTGAGCTTGTTGTCATTGCAGGCAATCTCAAAGCTGTGCGTTACAGGGAAGACATCCTCCTCTCTCATGTGATACCCCTCCTGCAGGCTCACCCTGACATGACCCTCCAGCATGACAATGCCACCAGCCATACTGCTCATTCTGTGCGTGATTTCCTGAAAGACAGGAATGTCAGTGTTCTGCCATGGCCAGCGAAGAGCCTGGATCTCAATCCCATTGAGCAAGTCTGGGACCTGTTGGATCGGAGGGTGAGGGCTAGGGCCATTCCCCCCAGAAATGTCCGGGAACTTGCAGTTGCCTTGGTGGGAGAGTGGGGTAACATCTCACAGCAAGAACTGGCATATCTGGTGCAGTCCATGAGGAGGAGATGCACTGCAGTACTTAATGCAGCTGGTGGCCACACCAGATACTGACTGTTACTTTTGATTTTGACACCCCCTTTTGTTCAGGAACACATTATTAAATTTCTGTTAGTCACATGTCTGTGGAACTTGTTCAATTTATGTCTCAGTTGTTGAATCTTGTTCATACAAATATTTACACATGTTAAATTTGCTGAAAATAAACGCAGTTGACAGTGAGAGAACGTTTCTTTTTCTGCTGAGTTTATATTTAGATTGGTTTACAACTAGTTTACTGTGTTTACTACGATGTAACGACTTTGCCCTTCTATATTTAGTTTAGATTACTATGTGTACTAGTGTAACTACTGTGTACTTCTATGTTTAGTTTATGTGTACTACTATAGTTAGTGTTTACTTCTATATTTAGTTTAGTTTACCATGTGTGCTAGTATAACTACTGTGTA
Organism: Salvelinus fontinalis; assembly: GCF_029448725.1. NCBI lineage: Eukaryota > Metazoa > Chordata > Actinopteri > Salmoniformes > Salmonidae > Salvelinus > Salvelinus fontinalis. The sequence continues at coordinate 2,792,967 of NC_074669.1, forward strand.
CTTTACGTTTAGTTTCGTGTACTGTGCACTTTGTTTCGTTTTGTGTACTGTGTACTTTACGTTTAGTGTATTGTGTACTTTGTTTAGTTTAGTGTACTGTGTACTTTACGTTTAGTTTAGTGTACTGTGTACTTTATGTTTAGTTTAGTGTACTGTGTAAATACTATTTACTTCCATGTTTAGTAATGTCAAATAGTCTAAACATGTCTGTTGAAATGTCTAACATTCTGTGTCCTGTAGTGTGGCGTGCTGTGATGTTGTCCTGTAGTGTGGCGTGCTGTGATGTTGTGTGGTGTAGTGTGGCGTGCTGTGATGTTGTGTGGTGTAGTGTGGCGTGCTGTGATGTTGTCCTGTAGTGTGGCGTGCTGTGACGTTGTGTCCTGTAGTGTGGCGTGCTGTGATGTTGTGTCCTGTAGTGTGGCGTGCTGTGATGTTGTGTGGTGTAGTGTGGCGTGCTGTGACGTTGTGTCCTGTAGTGTGGCGTGCTGTGATGTTGTGTCCTGTAGTGTGGCGTGCTGTGATGTTGTGTCCTGTAGTGTGGCGTGCTGTGATGTTGTGTGGTGTAGTGTGGCGTGCTGTGATGTTGTGTGGTGTAGTGTGGCGTGCTGTGATGTTGTGTGGTGTAGTGTGGCGTGCTGTGATGTTGTGTCCTGTAGTGTGGCGTGCTGTGATGTTGTGTGGTGTAGTGGGGCGTGCTGTGATGTTGTGTGGTGTAGTGTGGCGTGCTGTGATGTTGTGTCCTGTAGTGGGGCGTGCTGTGATGTTGTGTGGTGTAGTGTGGCGTGCTGTGATGTTGTGTCCTGTAGTGTGGCGTGCTGTGATGTTGTGTCCTGTAGTGTGGCGTGCTGTGATGTTGTGTGGTGTAGTGTGGCGTGCTGTGACGTTGTGTCCTGTAGTGTGGCGTGCTGTGATGTTGTGTGGTGTAGTGTGGCGTGCTGTGATGTTGTGTGGTGTAGTGTGGCGTGCTGTGACGTTGTGTCCTGTAGTGGGGCGTGCTGTGATGTTGTGTGGTGTAGTGTGGCGTGCTGTGACGTTGTGTCCTGTAGTGGGGCGTGCTGTGACGTTGTGTGGTGTAGTGTGGCGTGCTGTGATGTTGTGTCCTGTAGTGTGGCGTGCTGTGACGTTGTGTCCTGTAGTGTGGCGTGCTGTGATGTTGTGTCCTGTAGTGTGGCGTGCTGTGATGTTGTGTGGTGTAGTGTGGCGTGCTGTGACGTTGTGTCCTGTAGTGTGGCGTGCTGTGATGTTTTGTGGTGTAGTGTGGCGTGCTGTGATGTTGTGTCCTGTAGTGTGGCGTGCTGTGATGTTGTGTCCTGTAGTGTGGCGTGCTGTGACGTTGTGTGGTGTAGTGTGGCGTGCTGTGATGTTGTGTGGTGTAGTGTGGCGTGCTGTGACGTTGTGTCCTGTAGTGTGGCGTGCTGTGATGTTGTGTCCTGTAGTGTGGCGTGCTGTGACGTTGTGTCCTGTAGTGTGGCGTGCTGTGATGTTGTGTCCTGTAGTGTGGCGTGCTGTGACGTTGTGTCCTGTAGTGTGGCGTGCTGTGATGTTGTGTGGTGTAGTGTGGCGTGCTGTGACGTTGTGTCCTGTAGTGTGGCGTGCTGTGATGTTGTGTCCTGTAGTGTGGCGTGCTGTGATGTTGTGTGGTGTAGTGTGGCGTGCTGTGACGTTGTGTCCTGTAGTGTGGCGTGCTGTGACGTTGTGTCCTGTAGTGTGGCGTGCTGTGATGTTGTGTCCTGTAGTGTGGCGTGCTGTGACGTTGTGTCCTGTAGTGTGGCGTGCTGTGATGTTGTGTGGTGTAGTGTGGCGTGCTGTGACGTTGTGTCCTGTAGTGTGGCGTGCTGTGATGTTGTGTCCTGTAGTGTGGCGTGCTGTGATGTTGTGTGGTGTAGTGTGGCGTGCTGTGACGTTGTGTCCTGTAGTGTGGCGTGCTGTGACGTTGTGTCCTGTAGTGTGGCGTGCTGTGATGTTGTGTGGTGTAGTGTGGCGTGCGGTGATGTTGTGTCCTGTAGTGTGGCGTGCTGTGATGTGGTGTGGTGTAGTGTGGCGTGCTGTGACGTTGTGTCCTGTAGTGTGGCGTGCTGTGATGTTGTGTGGTGTAGTGTGGCGTGCTGTGATGTTGTGTCCTGTAGTGTGGCGTGCTGTGATGTTGTGTCCTGTAGTGTGGCGTGCGGTGATGTTGTGTACTGTAGTGTGGCGTGCTGTGACGTTGTGTCCTGTAGTGTGGCGTGCTGTGATGTTGTGTGGTGTAGTGTGGCGTGCTGTGATGTTGTGTCCTGTAGTGTGGCGTGCTGTGATGTTGTGTCCTGTAGTGTGGCGTGCTGTGATGTTGTGTGGTGTAGTGTGGCGTGCTGTGACGTTGTGTCCTGTAGTGTGGCGTGCTGTGATGTTGTGTGGTGTAGTGTGGCGTGCTGTGATGTTGTGTGGTGTAGTGTGGCGTGCTGTGACGTTGTGTCCTGTAGTGGGGCGTGCTGTGATGTTGTGTGGTGTAGTGTGGCGTGCTGTGACGTTGTGTCCTGTAGTGGGGCGTGCTGTGACGTTGTGTGGTGTAGTGTGGCGTGCTGTGATGTTGTGTCCTGTAGTGTGGCGTGCTGTGACGTTGTGTCCTGTAGTGTGGCGTGCTGTGATGTTGTGTCCTGTAGTGTGGCGTGCTGTGATGTTGTGTGGTGTAGTGTGGCGTGCTGTGACGTTGTGTCCTGTAGTGTGGCGTGCTGTGATGTTTTGTGGTGTAGTGTGGCGTGCTGTGATGTTGTGTCCTGTAGTGTGGCGTGCTGTGATGTTGTGTCCTGTAGTGTGGCGTGCTGTGACGTTGTGTGGTGTAGTGTGGCGTGCTGTGATGTTGTGTGGTGTAGTGTGGCGTGCTGTGACGTTGTGTCCTGTAGTGTGGCGTGCTGTGATGTTGTGTCCTGTAGTGTGGCGTGCTGTGACGTTGTGTCCTGTAGTGTGGCGTGCTGTGATGTTGTGTCCTGTAGTGTGGCGTGCTGTGACGTTGTGTCCTGTAGTGTGGCGTGCTGTGATGTTGTGTGGTGTAGTGTGGCGTGCTGTGACGTTGTGTCCTGTAGTGTGGCGTGCTGTGATGTTGTGTCCTGTAGTGTGGCGTGCTGTGATGTTGTGTGGTGTAGTGTGGCGTGCTGTGACGTTGTGTCCTGTAGTGTGGCGTGCTGTGACGTTGTGTCCTGTAGTGTGGCGTGCTGTGATGTTGTGTGGTGTAGTGTGGCGTGCGGTGATGTTGTGTCCTGTAGTGTGGCGTGCTGTGATGTGGTGTGGTGTAGTGTGGCGTGCTGTGACGTTGTGTCCTGTAGTGTGGCGTGCTGTGATGTTGTGTGGTGTAGTGTGGCGTGCTGTGATGTTGTGTCCTGTAGTGTGGCGTGCTGTGATGTTGTGTCCTGTAGTGTGGCGTGCGGTGATGTTGTGTACTGTAGTGTGGCGTGCTGTGACGTTGTGTCCTGTAGTGTGGCGTGCTGTGATGTTGTGTGGTGTAGTGTGGCGTGCTGTGACGTTGTGTCCTGTAGTGTGGCGTGCTGTGATGTTGTGTCCTGTAGTGTGGCGTGCTGTGACGTTGTGTCCTGTAGTGTGGCGTGCTGTGATGTTGTGTCCTGTAGTGTGGCGTGCTGTGACGTTGTGTCCTGTAGTGTGGCGTGCTGTGATGTTGTGTGGTGTAGTGTGGCGTGCTGTGACGTTGTGTCCTGTAGTGTGGCGTGCTGTGATGTTGTGTCCTGTAGTGTGGCGTGCTGTGATGTTGTGTGGTGTAGTGTGGCGTGCTGTGACGTTGTGTCCTGTAGTGTGGCGTGCTGTGACGTTGTGTCCTGTAGTGTGGCGTGCTGTGATGTTGTGTGGTGTAGTGTGGCGTGCGGTGATGTTGTGTCCTGTAGTGTGGCGTGCTGTGATGTGGTGTGGTGTAGTGTGGCGTGCTGTGACGTTGTGTCCTGTAGTGTGGCGTGCTGTGATGTTGTGTGGTGTAGTGTGGCGTGCTGTGATGTTGTGTCCTGTAGTGTGGCGTGCTGTGATGTTGTGTCCTGTAGTGTGGCGTGCGGTGATGTTGTGTACTGTAGTGTGGCGTGCTGTGACGTTGTGTCCTGTAGTGTGGCGTGCTGTGATGTTGTGTGGTGTAGTGTGGCGTGCTGTGACGTTGTGTCCTGTAGTGTGGCGTGCTGTGATGTTGTGTGGTGTAGTGTGGCGTGCTGTGATGTTGTGTGGTGTAGTGTAGCGTGCTGTGATGTTGTGTCCTGTAGTGTGGCGTGCTGTGATGTTGTGTCCTGTAGTGTGGCGTGCGGTGATGTTGTGTGGTGTAGTGTGGCGTGCGGTGATGTTGTGTGGTGTAGTGTGGCGTGCTGTGATGTTGTGTGGTGTAGTGTGGCGTGCTGTGATGTTGTGTGGTGTAGTGTGGCGTGCGGTGATGTTGTGTGGTGTAGTGTGGCGTGCGGTGATGTTGTGTGGTGTAGTGTGGCGTGCTGTGATGTGGTGTGGTGTAGTGTGGCGTGCTGTGATGTTGTGTCCTGTAGTGTGGCGTGCTGTGATGTTGTGTCCTGTAGTGTGGCGTGCCGTGACGTTGTGTGGTGTTGTGTTTTCTCTACAGCAGGACAATGCAGTATTCTATGAGTGTAGTGCAAGGAGTGGATACAACATAGAGGAACTGATGACACAGCTGGCGTGGTATGTAGGACATCATTACAGCTGGCGTGGTATGTAGGACATCATTACAGCTGGCGTGGTATGTAGGACATCATTACAGCTGGCGTGGTATGTAGGACATCATTACAGCTGGCGTGGTATGTAGGACATCATTACAGCTGGCGTGGTATGTAGGACATCATTACAGCTGGCGTGGTATGTAGGACATCATTACAGCTGGCGTGGTATGTAGGACATCATTACAGCTGGCGTGGTATGTAGGACATCATTACAGCTGGCGTGGTATGTAGGACATCATTACAGCTGGCGTGGTATGTAGGACATCATTACAGCTGGCGTGGTATGTAGGACATCATTACAGCTGGCGTGGTATGTAGGACATCATTACAGCTGGCGTGGTATGTAGGACATCATTACAGCTGGCGTGGTATCTAGGACATCATTACAGCTGGCGTGGTATGTAGGACATCATTACAGCTGGCGTGGTATGTAGGACATCATTACAGCTGGCGTGGTATGTAGGACATCATTACAGCTGGCGTGGTATGTAGGACATCATTACAGCTGGCGTGGTATGTAGGACATCACCTCACTGCACCCCCCATAGACCTACATTTCATTAAAGTCACTCTACTTGACACCCAGCGTAATAACACGTGTTCTCGAATTTCTTGATAAATGGCTTTAAGCTGTATCACAGCCATCTTGATAAATGGCTTTAAGCTGTATCACAGCCATCTTGATAAATGGCTTTAAGCTGTATCACAGCCATCTTGATAAATGGCTTTAAGCTGTATCACAGCCATCTTGCCACAATAAATGAATTACACACAACGTTTAGGTTCCGGATTCCAGCACTGCAGGCGGCGATAAATCACCAATATTAGCTTCATACACTTTTTTTTTCAAACACAAAATAATTAGAAAATACGCTGCTTTAAAATGGAGCTAGCCTCAATGGCGCTGCTCATGCTGGCACAGATGCCATAATGGCACAGACACAAAGATAAGTCCTCTATCTATCTCTATGGAGGTGACAGCAAAGTTCATCTGTCTGCTGCAAGGCAGCGTTAACTCCACAGGTATACATTGACCTTTCTGATTATAGTCTCTCTCAGCCCAGTATCACTTTGGGACGGCAGCGTTAACTCCACAGATATACATTGACCTTTCTGATTATAGTCTGATTATAGGCAGGTAGCCTAGTGGTTAGAGTGTTGGACTAGTAACCGAAAGGTTGTCAGCTCGAATCCCTGAGCTGACAAGGTAAACATCTGTTGTTCTGACCCTGAACAAGGCAGTTAACCCACTGTTCCCTCGTAGGCCGTCATTGTAAATAAGAATTTGTTCTTAACTGACTTGCCTAGTTAAATAAAGGTAAAAAAAAAAAAAAAAAAAAAAAAAACATCAGTCTGTGATCTTTTTAGCGAAAAGATATCTTTACCGAAACATCTCTCTATATTTTCTTCTCTCCATAGGTTGTTATCGGCCCAGCAGGATCAGCAATGTGAGGAGACTCTCCATCTGTCAGCTGACCACTCCAACCGAGACAACAGGAAGAGCTGCTGCAAGTAGGACAGGAACGTAGAGCTAGAAAGAGGGTTTATCTTTGTATCTGTGCCATAATGGCAGTTGTGACATCATGGGCAGCGCCATTGAGAACTTTCTCCATTTTTAAAGTGGTCAATTATCTTCTTATTTTGTGTTTATAAAAAGCATTAATCTACACTGAACAAAAATATAGACACAACATGTAAATTGTTGGTCCCATGTTTCATGAGCTGAAATAAAAGATACCAGAAATGTTCCATATGTACAAAAAGCTTATTTCTCTCAAATGTTGGGCAGAAATTTGTTTACATAGCTGTTTTGCAAATATTTCTCCTTTGCAAAGATAGTCCATCCACCTGACAGATGTGGTATAACAAGAAGCTGATTAAAATGCATGACCATTACACAGGTACACCTTGTGCTGCGGACAATAAAAGGTCTCTCCAAAATGTGCAGTTATTTCACACAACACAATGCCACAGATGTCTCAAGTTTTGAGGAAGCATGCAATTGGCATGTTGACTGCAGGAATATCCACCAGAGCTGTTGCCAGAGAATGAAATGTTCATTTATCTACCATAAGCCGCCTCCAACGTCGTTTTAGAGAATTCGGCAGTACGTCCATCCGGCCTCACAATCACAAACTACTTGTAACCACGCCAGCCCAGGACCTCCACATCTGGCTTTTTTCACGTGCAGGATCGTCTGAGACCAGCCACCCGGACAGCTGATGAAAATGAATCAGACGATGATTCAGTAAAATCGTTGAAATTGTTGCATGTTGCGTTTTTATTTTTTTTGTCCAGTGTAATGTTGGTGATTTAGCACTGTTTTACAGTGTTGGAGTTTTAAACCATTTATTTTATTGGGGAGAAAATGCAGTAATTTATTGTGGCCAGTAGATGGGAGTGATGTAACGTAAAGCTATTTAAAAAAATATATATATGTGTAACCCACTATGAAGAAGAAGGCAATGCTCTGATCATTGACTGATCGCTCCCAACCCATAGAAATCCCCACCCAAGTAACTACTTTAAAATGGCGGAAGCCCTCAATGACAATGTCCATGCTAAAATGGGTTCTAATCCATCCAGAGTCCTCTGTCTACTTCTATGGACAGGTCCCGTGTGGCTCAGTTGGTAGAGCATGGTGCTTGCAACGCCAGGGTTGTGGGTTCATTCCCCACGGGGGGACCAGGATGAATATGTATGAACTTTCCAATTTGTAAGTCGCTCTGGATAAGAGCGTCTGCTAAATGACTTAAATGTAAATGTAAATGGAAATGAAACAGTAGGGACTCATCCATGGTCCAAAGCTGATCTAACAACATGTGTAGTAGAGTGAACAGTGAGATTAGGGTACGATACCATTAACCTCAGCACTTTAAAATACCCTTCTTCACTGTGTAATTTACAGGTGTATGTGGGCCTATAAGACACATGACTGGACGAGAGTCTATTTTACAGGTGTATTTGGGCCTATAAGACACATGACTGGACGAGAGTGTAATTTACAGGTGTATGTGGGCCTATAAGACACATGACTGGACGAGAGTGTAATTTACAGGTGTATTTGGGCCTATAAGACACATGACTGGACGAGAGTCTATTTTACAGGTGTATTTGGGCCTATAAGACACATGACTGGACGAGAGTGTATTTTACAGGTGTATGTGGGCCTATAAGACACATGACTGGACGAGAGTGTAATTTACAGGTGTATGTGGGCCTATAAGACACATGACTGGACGAGAGTGTATTTTACAGGTGTATTTGGGCCTATAAGACACATGACTGGACGAGAGTGTAATTTACAGGTGTATGTGGGCCTATAAGACACATGACTGGACGAGAGTGTAATTTACAGGTGTATGTGGGCCTATAAGACACATGACTGGACGAGAGTGTATTTTACAGGTGTATTTGGGCCTATAAGACACTGTTAGACATATACAGTAAATTATTCAACAGTTCGGATTAAGTTTACTGTAAATATATTATATAGACTGCTACAACATTGTCTATGTAAATATGTTTAATGTAAATATATTATATAGACTGCTATAACATTGTCTATGTAAATATGTTTACTGTAAATATATTATATAGACTGCTATAACGTTGTCTATGTAAATATGTTTACTGTAAATATATTATATAGATTTCTATAATGTTGTCTGTGTAAATATGTTTACTGTAATGTATTCTATAGACTGCTATAATGTTGTCTGTGTAAATATGTTTACTGTAATGTATTCTATAGACTGCTACATTGTCTATGTAAATATGTAAATATTGTTGTTGTGTGATACTAATAAAGACAGTTATTGGTAAGTAACTATACATCCTCTGTACTTCTGCATCAAATCTCTTCAGCCTCTTCTTCATTATTATAGTGTTTAGCAACTATTGACCAATAAGTCAAGTACACTAGCCTGCTAGTTACAGCCTGGTGGTGGTAACAGTCTGGTGGTAACAGTCTGGTGGTAACAGTCTGGTGGTGGTAACAGTCTGGTGGTAACAGCCTGGTGGTAACAGTCTGGTGGTAACAGTCTGGTGGTAACAGTCTGGTGGTAACAGCCTGGTGGTAACAGTCTGGTGGTAACAGTCTGGTGGTAACAGTCTGGTGGTAACAGTCTGGTGGTAACAGTCTGGTGGTAACAGTCTGGTGGTAACAGTCTGGTGGTAACAGTCTGGTGGTGGTAACAGTCTGGTGGTAACAGTCTGGTGGTAACAGTCTGGTGGTAACAGTCTGGTGGTAACAGTCTGGTGGTGGTAACAGTCTGGTGGTAACAGTCTGGTGGTAACAGTCTGGTGGTAACAGTCTAGTGGTAACAGCCTGGTGGTGGCAACAGTCTGGTGGTAACAGTCTGGTGGTAACAGTCTGGTGGTAACAGTCTGGTGGTGGTAACAGTCTGGTGGTAACAGTCTGGTGGTAACAGTCTGGTGGTGGTAACAGTCTGGTGGTAACAGTCTGGTGGTAACAGTCTGGTGGTAACAGCCTGGTGGTAACAGTCTGGTGGTAACAGTCTGGTGGTAACAGTCTGGTGGTAACAGTCTGGTGGTAACAGTCTGGTGGTGGTAACAGTCTGGTGGTAACAGTCTGGTGGTGGTAACAGTCTGGTGGTAACAGTCTGGTGGTAACAGCCTGGTGGTAACAGTCTGGTGGTAACAGCCTGGTGGTAACAGTCTGGTGGTGGTAACAGCCTGGTGGTGGTAACAGTCTGGTGGTAACAGTCTGGTGGTAACAGTCTGGTGGTAACAGTCTGGTGGTGGTAACAGCCTGGTGGTGGTAACAGTCTGGTGGTAACAGTCTGGTGGTGGTAACAGCCTGGTGGTAACAGCCTGGTGGTAACAGTCTGGTGGTAACAGTCTGGTGGTAACAGTCTGGTGGTAACAGTCTGGTGGTGGTAACAGCCTGGTGGTGGTAACAGTCTGGTGGTAACAGTCTGGTGGTAACAGCCTGGTGGTGGTAACAGTCTGGTGGTGGTAACAGTCTGGTGGTGGTAACAGCCTGGTGGTGGTAACAGTCTGGTGGTGGTAACAGTCTGGTGGTGGTAACAGCCTGGTGGTGGTAACAGTCTGGTGGTGGTATCAGCCTGGTGGTAACAGCCTGGTGGTGGTAACAGTCTGGTGGTGGTAACAGTCTGGTGGTAACAGTCTGGTGGTGGTAACAGTCTGGTGGTGGTAACAGTCTGGTGGTAACAGCCTGGTGGTGGTAACAGTCTGGTGGTGGTAACAGTCTGGTGGTAACAGTCTGGTGGTGGTAACAGTCTGGTGGTAACAGTCTGGTGGTAACAGCCTGGTGGTAACAGCCTGGTGGTGGTAACAGTCTGGTGGTGGTAACAGTCTGGTGGTAACAGTCTGGTGGTGGTAACAGTCTGGTGGTAACAGTCTGGTGTTGGTAACAGTCTGGTGGTAACAGTCTGGTTGTAACAGTCTGGTGGTAACAGTCTGGTGGTAACAGTCTGGTGGTAACAGCCTGGTGGTAACAGTCTGGTGGTGGTAACAGTCTGGTGGTAACAGCCTGGTGGTGGTAACAGTCTGGTGGTAACAGTCTGGTGGTAACAGTCTGGTGGTAACAGTCTGGTGGTAACAGTCTGGTGGTAACAGTCTGGTGGTAACAGTCTGGTGGTGGTAACAGCCTGGTGGTAACAGCCTGGTGGTATCAGTTTGGTGGTAACAGCCTGGTGGTAACAGCCTGGTGGTGGTAACAGCCTGGTGGTGGTAACAGTCTGGTGGTAACAGCCTGGTGGTATCAGTTTGGTGGTAACAGCCTGGTGGTAACAGCCTGGTGGTAACAGCCTGGTGGTAACAGTCTGGTGGTAACAGTCTGGTGGTAACAGTCTGGTGGTAACAGCCTGGTGGTGGTAACAGTCTGGTTTTAACAGTCTGGTGGTGGTAACAGCCTGGTGGTAACAGTCTGGTGGTGGTAACAGTCTGGTGGTAACAGTCTGGTGGTAACAGCCTGGTGGTAACAGCCTGGTGGTAACAGCCTGGTGGTAACAGCCTGGTGGTGGTAACAGTCTGGTGGTGGTAACAGCCTGGTGGTGGTAACAGTCTGGTGGTAACAGTCTGGTGGTAACAGTCTGGTGGTAACAGTCTGGTGGTGGTAACAGCCTGGTGGTAACAGTCTGGTGGTGGTAACAGCCTGGTGGTAACAGTCTGGTGGTAACAGTCTGGTGGTAACAGTCTGGTGGTAACAGTTTGGTGGTGGTAACAGCCTGGTGGTAACAGCCTGGTGGTAACAGTCTGGTGGTAACAGTTTGGTGGTGGTAACAGCCTGGTGGTAACAGCCTGGTGGTAACAGTCTGGTGGTAACAGTTTGGTGGTGGTAACAGCCTGGTGGTAACAGCCTGGTGGTAACAGTCTAGTGGTGGTAACAGTCTAGTGGTGGTAACAGTCTGGTGGTAACAGTCTGGTGGTAACAGTTTGGTGGTAACAGTCTGGTGGTAACAGTCTGGTGGTAACAGTCTGGTGGTGGTAACAGTCTGGTGGTAACAGCCTGGTGGTAACAGTCTGGTGGTAACAGTCTGGTGGTGGTAACAGTCTGGTGGTAACAGTCTGGTGGTAACAGCCTGGTGGTAACAGTCTGGTGGTAACAGTCTGGTGGTAACAGTTTGGTGGTAACAGTCTGGTGGTAACAGCCTGGTGGTAACAGTTTGGTGGTAACAGCCTGGTGGTGGTAACAGCCTGGTGGTGGTAACAGCCTGGTGGTGGTAACAGTCTGGTGGTGGTAACAGTCTGGTGGTAACAGTCTGGTGGTGGTAACAGCCTGGTGGTGGTAACAGTCTGGTGGTAACAGTTTGGTGGTAACAGTCTGGTGGTAACAGCCTGGTGGTAACAGTTTGGTGGTAACAGTCTGGTGGTAACAGTTTGGTGGTAACAGTCTGGTGGTAACAGCCTGGTGGTAACAGTTTGGTGGTAACAGTCTGGTGGTAACAGTTTGGTGGTAACAGTCTGGTGGTAACAGCCTGGTGGTAACAGTTTGGTGGTGACAGTTTGGTGGTAACAGTCTGGTGGTAACAGTCTGGTGGTAACAGTCTGGTGATAACAGCCTGGTGGTGGTAACAGTCTGGTGGTAACAGTCTGGTGGTAACAGTCTAGTGGTAACAGCCTGGTGGTGGTAACAGTCTGGTGGTAACAGTCTGGTGGTAACAGTCTAGTGGCAACAGCCTGGTGGTGGTAACAGTCTGGTGGTAACAGCCTGGTGGTAACAGTCTGGTGGTAACAGCCTGGTGGTGGTAACAGTCTGGTGGTGGTAACAGTCTGGTGGTAACAGTCTGGTGGTGGTAACAGTTTGGTGGTAACAGTCTGGTGGTAACAGTCTGGTGGTGGTAACAGTCTGGTGGTAACAGCCTGGTGGTAACAGTCTGGTGGTAACAGTCTGGTGGTAACAGTCTGGTGGTGGTAACAGTCTGGTGGTAACAGCCTGGTGGTGGTAACAGTCTGGTGGTGGTAACAGTCTGGTGGTAACAGTCTGGTGGTGGTAACAGTCTGGTGGTAACAGCCTGGTGGTAACAGTCTGGTGGTAACAGTCTGGTGGTAACAGTCTGGTGGTAACAATCTGGTGGTAACAGTCTGGTGGTAACAGTCTGGTGGTAACAGTCTGGTGGTAACAGCCTGGTGGTTTTAACAGTCTGGTGGTAACAGCCTGGTGGTAACAGTCTGGTGGTAACAGCCTGGTGGTGGTAACAGTCTGGTGGTGGTAACAGTCTGGTGGTAACAGTCTGGGGGTAACAGTCTGGTGGTGGTAACAGCCTGGTGGTGGTAACAGTATGTTGGTAACAGTCTGGTGGTAACAGTCTGGTGGTGGTAACAGTCTGGTGGTGGTAACAGTCTGGTGGTGGTAACAGCCTGGTGGTGGTAACAGTCTGGTGGTAACAGTCTGGTGGTGGTAACAGTCTGGTGGTGGTAACAGTCTGGTGGTGGTAACAGTCTGGTGGTGGTAACAGTCTGGTGGTAACAGTCTGGTGGTGGTAACAGTCTGGTGGTGGTAACAGTCTGGTGGTGGTAACAGTCTGGTGGTAACAGCCTGGTGGTGGTAACAGTCTGGTGGTAACAGTCTGGTGGTGGTAACAGTCTGGTGGTGGTAACAGTCTGGTGGTGGTAACAGTCTGGTGGTGGTAACAGTCTGGTGGTGGTAACAGTCTGGTGGTAACAGTCTGGTGGTGGTAACAGTCTGGTGGTGGTAACAGTCTGGTGGTGGTAACAGTCTGGTGGTGGTAACAGCCTGGTGGTGGTAACAGCCTGGTGGTGGTAACAGTCTGGTGGTGGTAACAGCCTGGTGGTGGTAACAGTCTGGTGGTGGTAACAGTCTGGTGGTGGTAACAGCCTGGTCGTGGTAACAGTCTGGTGGTGGTAACAGTCTGGTGGTAACAGTCTGGTGGTAACAGCCTGGTGGTGGTAACAGTCTGGTGGTAACAGTCTGGTGGTAACAGTCTGGTGGTAACAGCCTGGTGGTAACAGCCTGGTGGTGGTAACAGCCTGGTGGTGGTAACAGTCTGGTGGTAACAGTCTGGTGGTAACAGTCTGGTGGTAACAGCCTGGTGGTAACAGCCTGGTGGTAACAGCCTGGTGGTAACAGCCTGGTGGTAACAGTCTGGTGGTAACAGTCTGGTGGTAACAGCCTGGTGGTAACAGTCTGGTGGTAACAGTCTGGTGGTGGTAACAGTCTGGTGGTAACAGTCTGGTGGTAACAGTCTGGTGATAACAGCCTGGTGGTAACAGTCTGGTGGTGGTAACAGTCTGGTGGTAACAGTCTGGTGGTGGTAACAGTCTGGTGGTAACAGCCTGGTGGTAACAGTCTGGTTGTAACAGTTTGGTGGTAACAGCCTGGTGGTAACAGTCTGGTGGTGGTAACAGTCTGGTTGTAACAGTCTGGTGGTGGTAACAGTCTGGTGGTAACAGTCTGGTGGTGGTAACAGTCTGGTGGTAACAGTCTGGTGGTAACAGTCTGGTGGTGGTAACAGTCTGGTTGTAACAGTCTGGTGGTAACAGTCTGGTGGTAACAGTCTGGTGGTGGTAACAGTCTGGTGGTAACAGTCTGGTTGTAACAGTCTGGTGGTTGTAACAGTCTGGTGGTAACAGTCTGGTGGTGGTAACAGTCTGGTGGTAACAGTCTGGTGGTAACAGTCTGGTGGTAACAGTCTGGTGGTAACAGTCTGGTGGTAACAGTCTGGTGGTAACAGTCTGGTGGTAACAGTCTGGTGGTAACAGTCTGGTGGTAACAGCCTGGTGGTGGTAACAGCCTGGTGGTGGTAACAGCCTGGTGGTGGTAACAGTCTGGTGGTGGTAACAGTCTGGTGGTAACAGTCTGGTGGTAACAGTCTGTTGGTGGTAACAGCCTGTCTTACCTCTCTGCTAAAAGGGGCACGGCAGGTTAAAGGCACGGCAGAGCAGGAGCTTATATCAGAGTGTCAGCTGAGAGCTCAGCCTGTTGCTCATAACCTTCACAGACAGACGGACGGACAGACAGTACCACCGCCGTGACAGTGGAGTAGAGAGTGGAACATTTCACAGTCTCTGGTAAGACTGTTTACCTCCGGAGGGTTGAGGACGATTCGCAGTTTGAGTTCAGGTAGGACTCTTCACCTTTATTCACCCAAGGACATGGACATAGAATGTGACGTGATATGTTGCTGCTAGAGATACCCAGGCATTTAGAGACAGACAGGAATTTACACACAGTTTACATCAATTATATACGAAATATATCAAATTAACAGAGTTGTAAGAGAATGAACATAGAGTTGTAGGAGAATGAGCATAGAGTTGTAAGAGAATGAGCATAGAGTTGTAGGAGAATGAACATAGAGTTGTAGGAGAATGAGCATAGAGTTGTAGGAGAATGAACATAGAGTTGTAGGAGAATGAACATAGAGTTGTAGGAGAATGAACATAGAGTTGTAGGAGAATGAACATAGAGTTGTAGGAGAATGAACATAGAGTTGTAGGAGAATGAGCATAGAGTTGTAGGAGAATGAGCATAGAGTTGTAGGAGAATGAGCAGTGGACATAGAAATATAGAGAGGATATACACATTTACGGTATCAACATAAATATCTCTATGCAGAGAGATGAACAGAGTTCAGATACAGTATAGTACAGTTAATAGTGTTTACAGTTCAGATACAGTATAGTGCAGTTAATATTGTGTACAGTTCAGATACAGTATAGTACAGTTAATAGTGTGTACAGTTCAGATACAGTATAGTACAGTTCAGATACAGTATAGTACAGTTAATATGAGTACAGTTCAGATACAGTATAGTACAGTTAATATGAGTACAGTTCAGATACAGTATAGTACAGTTAATATTGTGTACAGTTCAGATACAGTATAGTACAGTTAATATTGTGTACAGTATAGTACAGTTATTATGAGTACAGTTCAGATACAGTATAGTACAGTTATTATGAGTACAGTTCAGATACAGTATAGTATGGTTATTATGTGTACATTTCAGATACAGTATAGTACAGTTAATATTGTGTACAGTTCAGATACAGTATAGTACAGTTATTATGTGTACATTTCAGATACAGTATAGTACAGTTATTATGTGTACATTTCAGATACAGTATAGTGCAGTTAATATGTGTACAGTATAGTACAGTTAATATGTGTACATTTCAGATACAGTATAGTACAGTTAATATGTGTACATTTCAGATACAGTATAGTACAGTTTAGATACAGTATACAACAGTTTAGATACAGTATAGAACAGTTT
This sequence comes from Salvelinus fontinalis, assembly GCF_029448725.1. Classification (NCBI taxonomy): domain Eukaryota; kingdom Metazoa; phylum Chordata; class Actinopteri; order Salmoniformes; family Salmonidae; genus Salvelinus; species Salvelinus fontinalis. The sequence goes on from NC_074669.1 coordinate 2,808,379, forward strand.
AGATACAGTATAGAACAGTCTAGATACAGTATAGAACAGTTTAGATACAGTATAGAACAGTTTAGATACAGTATAGTACAGTTTAGATACAGTATAGAACAGTTTAGATATAGTATAGTACAGTTTAGATACAGTATAGAACAGTTTAGATACAGTATAGTACAGTTTAGATACAGTATAGAACAGTTTAGATACAGTATAGTACAGTTTAGATACAGTATAGAACAGTTTAGATACAGTATAGTACAGTTTAGATATAGTACAGTTTAGATACAGTATAGAACAGTTTAGATACAGTATAGAACAGTTTAGATACAGTATAGAACAGTTTAGATACAGTATAGAACAGTTTAGATACAGTATAGAACAGTTTAGATACAGTATAGAACAGTTTAGATACAGTATAGTACAGTTTAGATACAGTATAGAACAGTTTAGATACAGTATAGTACAGTTTAGATATAGTACAGTTTAGATACAGTATAGAACAGTTTAGATACAGTATAGAACAGTTTAGATACAGTATAGAACAGTTTAGATACAGTATAGAACAGTTTAGATACAGTATAGAACAGTTTAGATACAGTATAGTACAGTTTAGATACAGTATAGAACAGTTTAGATACAGTATAGAACAGTTTAGATACAGTATAGTACAGTTTAGATACAGTATAGTACAGTTATTATGAGTACAGTTCAGATACAGTATAGTACAGTTCAGATACAGTATAGAACAGTGTGTACAGTTCAGAGATCAAACAGTGTTCCTGCTTCTACTCCTAGGGAGATGACAGAGGCACGGGACATTTTCCCCTGACATGAGGGTGGTTTACAGTTAGACGATATGACTTAGTGAAGTGTGAAGGGATATTGTTTAGACTGGCTGTTTACAGTTGAAGTTCAACTACAGACCCCGTTCAGAAGATTGTAGGTCGGTACGTTTTGTGTTGGGTTTCGGTGTCTCATCTCCTCTGATATTATGACTCGGTTATTTTGATCATTTGAACAGACGTGAACACATTGACTGACGACTTGTTGACGCTACGTCATGTCTCAATGCCCCGATATTGCTGAATCTAAGCTGACACAACCTACATGACTTAGTGAACCAAACAAGCGTACACAACCTCATACTAGTCCCAGACAGATCAGTCAGCTGTATTTTCTTGTGTGCAGTTTCTACGCCTGTTTTTTTTCGAATACTAGTTGTTCCAGCACCAGTACCTGGATCTAGTTGTTCCTGTCAGCACCAGTACCTGGATACTAGTTGTTCCTGTCAGCACCAGTACCTGGATCTAGTTGTTCCTGTCAGCACCAGTACCTGGATACTAGTTGTTCCTGTCAGCACCAGTACCTGGATACTAGTTGTTCCTGTCAACACCAGTACCTGGGTCTAGTTGTTCCTGTCAGCACCAGTACCTGGATCTAGTTGTTCCTGTCAGCACCAGTACCTGGATACTAGTTGTTCCTGTCAGCACCAGTACCTGGATACTAGTTGTTCCTGTCAGCACCAGTACCTGGATCTAGTTGTTCCTGTCAGCACCAGTACCTGGATCTAGTTGTTCCTGTCAGCACCAGTACCTGGATCTAGTTGTTCCTGTCAACACCAGTACCTGGATACTAGTTGTTCCTGTCAGCACCAGTACCTGGATACTAGTTGTTCCTGTCAGCACCAGTACCTGGATCTAGTTGTTCCTGTCAGCACCAGTACCTGGATACTAGTTGTTCCTGTCAGCACCAGTACCTGGATCTAGTTGTTCCAGCACCAGTACCTGGGTCTAGTTGTTCCTGTCAACACCAGTACCTGGATACTAGTTGTTCCTGTCAGCACCAGTACCTGGATCTAGTTGTTCCTGTCAACACCAGTACCTGGATACTAGTTGTTCCTGTCAGCACCAGTACCTGGATCTAGTTGTGTCCCCCATGAGTAACAGAACACTGAGCCAATCACGGCGTAACTAGAGAACATTACCAACCCCTACTCTGTATTTTCCACTGGCTGCCCCACCCCCACAGAAAGCCCTGAGCTAGACTGGAACAGCTGTATTTTGGACCTGCCTTACTCAAGAACACATGTGGCTTTATTGACTCAATATTTTTTTTTACATTGTTTGCAAACTGATATATGACACGTATTTATGCCAAAATAACATACAAAAAAGGCATGTTCTTTTTTTTTTGTTGCTGAACAGGTGGGTCTCAAAACCTCCCAGCTGCTCTGAATGGCCGTGGGACTCTATTCTATTTACTAGAAAGACCTTAAAAATAGGACATGTATGTTCTCCTGTTTTCAGGATGGAGACGTATGATGAGAAAACAAACACATGTGGGATGATTTGTCTGAAATATCTACTATTGACCTTTAACCTTCTCTTCTGGGTGAGTCTGCCTGTCTATCTGTCTACTATGTCTGTCTGTCTGTCTGTCTGTCTGCCTGTCTATCTGTCTACTATGTCTGTCTGTCTGTCTGTCTGTCTGTCTGTCTGTCTGTCTGTCTACTCTGTCTGTCTGTCTGTCTGTCTGTCTGTCTGTCTGTCTGTCTGTCTGTCTGTCTACTCTGTCTGTCTGTCTGTCTGTCTGTCTGTCTGTCTGTCTGTCTGTCTGTCTGTCTGTCTGTCTGTCTGTCTGAACAACATCTTTTTTTGGGGCAGAAATATTGCTGTATTTGTCCTATATGTTATACCAAAGCAGTAGATTCTCTAGGTAGGTTTAACCCCTTGCATGTCTGTACACTAAATGAACCTGAAACAATATCAACCCTTGAGTCGTCTCTAATCCGTCAGCGACTGATAGGCTTCTACTGCAGGCCTGTATTTCATTGGTGCTAGGAATCTACTAGTTATCTGCTATTGAAAAGTGTCTGTGTTCTGAATTGAAATAATAGAAATGAATGGAATTGATTTGAAAGGGAATTGAATTGAGTGGTTTTGAATTCCCCTGCGGTGTGTGTCCTCTTTCAGCTGGCAGGTGGAGTGGTGATGGCGGTGGGGGTGTGGACCCTGGTAGAGAAGAGTGACTACATCAGCCTCCTCAACTCCACCTTCTACTCTGCCTCTGCCTACATCCTCATAGCTGCCGGGGCTATCGTTGTCTTCACTGGGATCGTAGGCTGCTGTGCCACCCTCAAGGAGATGAGGAGTCTGCTAATAGTGGTGATCCACCGATCAATCAACCCAATCAATCAATCAACCAATCAATCAATCAACCAACCAATCAACCAACCAATCAACCAATCAATAAATCAATCCACCAACCAATCAACCAATCAACCAACCAATCAACCATCCAATCAATCAACCAATCAACCAATCAATCAATTCATTTACAAAGCCCTGTTTTAAATCAGCAGTTGTGACACAGTTGAAAACTACAGACACTCTAACTGACACACGATATCAATCAAACGTAATGGTAGACATCCACACGGCTACTTCTACTGCCTTATAAACAGTACATATACCGGACATGACATCACAAAGCTTCTTCTGCACCCTCGGAAACACCTGAGCTATTACTTTCAGATCAAAAGGATTTTTATATATTATAATCCGTTCGCATATTAACTCCTGTCAAGTAAACACAGAAAAAAAAATCGTTTTTTCAGAGGCAGAAGAAAAGGGCAATAGACATTCACGGTGATACGGATTACACTGTATATACACTACCGTTCAAAATGTTGGGGTCACTTGGAAAATGCCCTTGTTTTTGAAAGAAAAGCACATTTCTTGTCCATTAAAATAACATCAAAATAATCAGAAATACAGTGTAGACATTGTTAACGTTGTAAATGACTATTGTAGCTGGAAACGGCAGATTCTTTACTGTACATAGGCGTACAGTGGCCCATTATCAGCAACCATCACTTCTGTGTTCCAATAGCACGTTGTGTTAGCTAATCCAAGTAATGACATTTTGTGACCACTAGATGGCGGTGATATAGCGTAAAGCCATTTACTAACCATAGGCAACCCAATTTAAAGAAGACAATGCTCTGATAATTGGCTGATTTCTCCTTAAACATTGTAATCCCCACCCAGTAGACTACTTTAAAATGGTGGAAGCCCTCAATGGCAATGTCCATGCTAAAACAGGTTTATATGCATCTAGACTCCTCTATCTAGCACAGAACAGAACCAGACGAAAATACACTGTCTGAAATGCACGTGTCATAAATATCAAGCAGAATAATGACGTGTGTATCTTTAAGAGTTTAGATACGGAGCATGAGTCACGAGAGAGGAATGACGGGCATCACTGGTATGGTGGTTGAAGAGACAGAGCGAGAGTGGGGAGAAGTGGGGGTAGGGGGAGAGGAGGGGGTATAGAGGAAAGGAGGCTTTGCTTTGATTTTCAATGTAAACATATGTTTCCCATGCCAGTAAAGCCCCTTAAATTGAATTGAATTGAAATTGAGAGGGGAGAGGAGGGGGTAAAAGGGAGAGAGAGGGAGAAAGACAGGACAGCAACACAATTAGACCAAACCAAATAATGAGAAAACAAAAAGATAATTACTTGACACATTGGAAAGAATTAACAAAATAACAGAGCAAATTAGAATGCTATTTGGCCCTAAACAGAGAGTACACAGTGGCAGAATACCTGACCACTGTGACTGACCCAAAATTAAGGAAATATTTGACTATGTACAGACTCAGTGAGCATAGCCTTGCTATTGAGAAAGGCCGCCATAGGCAGACCTGGCTCTCAAGAGAAGACAGGCTATGTGCACACTGCCCACAAAATGAGGTGGAAACTGAGCTGCACTTCCTAACCTCCTGCCAAATGTCTGACCATATTAGAGACACATATTTCCCCCAGATTACACAGATCCACAACAAATTTGAAAAAAACCCAATTTTGATAAACTCCCATATCTACTGAGTGAAATTCCACAGTGTGCCATCACAGCAGCAATATTTGTGACCTGTTGCCACAAGAAAAGGGCAACTAGAGAAGAACAAACACCATCGTAAATATAACCCATATTTATGTTTATTTTCCCTTTTGTACTTTAACTATTTGCACATCGTTACAACACTGTATATATACATTTTATGACATTTGTAATGTCTTTATTCTTTTGGAACTTCTGTGAGTGTAATATTTGCTGTTCACTTTTTATTGTTCATTTTACTTTTGTTTATTATCCTTGCTTTGGCAATGTTAACATATGTTTCCCATGCCAATAAAGCCCTTTGAATTGAATTGAGAGAGAGAGAGAGGGGGGGGGGGAGGGTTAGAGGAGAGGGAGAGGTGGGGAGAGAGTTAGAGGGAGGGTTAGAGGAGTGGGGGAGGGTTAGAGGAGGGAGAGAGGTGGGGAGAGAGTTAGAGGGAGGGTTAGAGGAGGGGGAGAGGGTTAGAGGAGAGGGAGTGACAGAGATAATATTACAATCTTGAAAATGTATGGAAAGAAACACTGATTAGGAGGAACTGTAATTGCAATAAAAAGGCACACACACACCACACCACACCACACACACACACACACACACACACACACACACACACACACACACACACACACACACACACACACACACACACACACACACACACACACACACACACACACACACACACACACACACACACACACACACACACACACACACACACACACCACACACACACACCACACACGCTCACTTACTGTATGACCTTACTACACACAGATATTGGCACGTGAAGTTGTTTTCAACCTCAGCTCACTACGGTCTGTTTTATATTAGGAGGAATGTCTTTTTGTTCTCCCCACCCATCACAGTATTACTTCCTGCTACTCTCTCTCTCTATTCTCTCTGTTCTCTCTGTTCTCTCTGTTCTCTCTGTTCTCTCTGTTCTCTCTGTTCTCTCTCTCTCTCTCTCTCTCTCTCTCTCTCTCTCTCTCTCTCTCTCTCTCTCTCTCTCTCTCTCTCTCTGTCTTTCTCTCTCTGTTCCCTCTCTCTGTTCTCTTTGTTCTCACCCACCATAGTATTTTATTCTGTTACTCTCTCTCTCTCTCTCTCTCTCGTTCTCTCTGTTCTCTCCCACCACAGTATTTCATCCTGCTACTCTGTATCTTCTTGCTGGAAATTGTAGCTGGAGTCCTGGCCTATATCCAGTACCAGGAGGTATGTACATACCAGCGTTTCCCAAACTTGGTCCTGGGGACCCAAGGGGTGCCCATTTTGGTTTTGTGCACTAGCGCTACACAGTTTACTGAAATAATGAATCAAGCTTTGATTATTTAAACGTGTAGAGCTAGCCAAAAACAATAATGTGCACCCGTCGGAGTACGCTGGACCCGAGTTTGAGAAACGCTGTCTTATACAATATTACGAGACCTGTGTTCCAAAACTATTTAAAATCATTCCAAATACTTTATCTGTGCTTGATTTGAACCTGCCTGTCCTGATGGAATCGATAGAAAAGTCCCGCTAGACACCTGGCACTCCGGGCAGGCTAAAGCAAACGCTCAAAGTATCCAAAAGATGTCAAATAGTACTTGACTCCAGGTCTACACATTACAACAACAAAACAAAATGTACTAGTTACACATAGCTGCTGCAACCCGGCTGTGCACTAAACGGCACCCTTTTCCTTACATAGTGCACAACTGTTAACCAGAGCCCTAAGGGCGCGTGGTCACAAAGTAGTGCACTATATAGGGGATAGGGTGCTATTTGGGGATGATGGATGGGTCTGGCCTATATCCAGTGGCAGGAGGTCTTAGAATACTGTGTTCTCCTCAGACATGCCGGGAATTCTGATTGGCAAGGTATCATGAGTAACACCTGACCTGACTCTTACCAAACCTGTGTTCAAATGCTATTTAAAATCGCTCGTATATTTTGAGCGTTTGCTTTGGCCTTCGTTGGAGTGCCAGGTTGGCCGGGGGGGGGGGGGGGGGGGGGGGTAGTACAGTGTTTGGCCGGGGGGGCAGGTACAGTGTTTGAAATGATTTCCCGGAGTATTTGAACGCAGGCTGGTATTACCAGACTCACCACTCTACCGTGACACTAGATGTTTTGTTTCATTCTAGAGAAACAGTTTCGTCAAGGTTTATACCGTAAAATTTAAGACTGTTACCATTCAACATGTGGCCTACTCCGTGACTTGTCACAGTTGATTCCTGAAATACGCAGGACCGTTTATAGGTGTATTTAGATGATGACTATGGGAAGAAGGTCTATTTGAAGCTGTAGCACGATTAGTCATAGTTATGTCATGTAGGATATAGTTACATCCATCGTTGTGTATTATTTAGTATCAGATTAATAAACAAACTGTATTCTGAGCTAATTCAGTCACTGACATTAACCACCTTCTGGTGTGACATAAACTGTTCTGGTCTGACCTAAAATGTTCTGGTTTGACCCAAAACGTTCTGGTTTGACCTAAACTGTTCTGGTCTGACCTAAAATGTTCTGGTGTGACCTAAAACGTTCTGGTGTGACCTAAAACGTTCTTGTATGATCTAAAACGTTCTTGTATGATCTAAAACTTTACTATAATAACTATTACATACAAATAATAACTCTTGAATATTTTATTTATTTATTTAACCTTTATTTATTCCAGAATAACACATCTTCCTGCATGTCCATAATCTTTTAATATTCCTGTTTGCTCCTCTCCATCCATTCATCCCTGTTTTCCCACCCTTTTCAAATTCCTCTTTTTCTTTCTTCTTCTCTGGTTTTCTTCCCCCTCCAGTGTTTCCCTTTCTGCAAGCAGGTAATAATCCTCCTGTTTGTTTCCACCTTTCTATCAAACTCTGTTTCTCTGATCTCACTGTTCAGAATATTCTTCTCTGTTATTTCTGATCCAATCACATCTCCTTACTGCTCTATGAAAAATAAATGTGCAGTACCAGTCAAAAGTTTGGACACACCTACTCATTCCAGGGTTTTTCTTTATTTTTACTATTTTCCACATCGTAGAATAATAGGGAAGACATCAACACTATGAAATATCACGTATGGAATCATGTAGTAACCAAAAAAGTGTTAAACAAATCAAAATATATTTGAGATTTGAGATTCTTCAAAGTAGTCACTCTTTGCCTTGTTAACAGCTTTGCACACTCTTGGCATTCTCTCAACCAGCTTCACCTGGAATGCTTTTCCAACAGTCTTGAAGGACTTCCCACATATGCTGAGCACTTGTTGGCTGCTTTTCCTTCACTCTGCGGTCCAACTCATCCCAAACCATCTCAATTGGTTTGAGGTCAGGTAATTGTGGAGGCCAGGTCATCTGATGCAGCACTCCATCACTCTCCATTACTCTCAACAAATTCCACAAATTAACTTTTAACAAGGCACACCTGTTAATTGAAATGCATACCTCATGAATCTGGTTGAGAGAATGCCAAGAGTGTGCCAAGGTGTCCTCAAGGCAAAAGGGTGGCTACTTTAAAGAATCTCAAATATAAAATATATTTTTGATTTAAAACTTTTTTGGGTTACTACATGATTCTATATGTTTTATTTCATAGTTTTGATGTCTTCACTATTATTCTACAATGTAGAAGATAGTACAAATAAAAACTCTGGAATGAGTAGGTGTGTCCAAACTTTGAACTGGTACTGTACAACTGGGCCTCTGTTCGAATACCAGGGTTTGGGTCAATTGTAATTCATGAACGTGAAGGCAAAATATAGATGTCCAACTAATTAGACAAAATTAATAAACAATACCTGGTAATGCTGCATAGTTCTAGAAAGGTCTGTAATTCCCCTTTCTGGTAAAAAAAAAAAAAAGTTATAAATTGATGAGGTGTACTCATCTTTAAGGATACAAACTCAAGTACATTAGTACAAATATTTTTAAAATATATGAATATTTTATATGATTTTTTTTCCTATTCAACAAAAATCGGGCAATAGGGCTTGAAATGAATGAAATGCTTTATAAATATAGTAACAATCAAATTATAAACTACTTACTATAAGATTTCACCTTTCTCATATATAAATATGATCATACTGAGTGACTGTACAATATTAGCACAATTTACAAAGTACTGACGACAGATACTTTTGCGCCAAACGTCCTCTGAGTGATTCAGAGACGCCATTCAAATGTGAGGCGCTACAGCTTTAAGCGCAAAGTCATTTTGTCTGTCTGTGTCCAAGATAAAGTAGTTTTGTCTGTCTGTGTCCAAGACAAAGTCATTTTGTCTGTCTGTGTCCAAGATAAAGTAGTTTTGTCTGTCTGTGTCCAAGATAAAGTAGTTTTGTCTGTCTGTGTCCAAGATAAAGTATTTTTGTCTGTCTGTGTCCAAGATAAAGTAGTTTTGTTTCAGTTCTACCAAATGATTTATTATATTTCCTGTTGAGAGCTATACATCCACCTGAGAACATCATAGCGAGATGATACTGCTATTGTTGAATCCACTAAACTCTCCATTTGATATGCTCTATTCAGGGCCGGCTCTAGCCTTTTAGGGGCCATAAGTGAGATTTTGTTTGGGGGCTCCCCACCTCACTGCAAAACATGTTAGTGGCCCCCCTCTCTTAAGTTCATTTCCTGCAATTTTACAATTATTGCCATTGGGGCTAACAGAACATTTTGCAATTTTATAACAACTTTTATGCAATTCTTACTCATTTTTTAGATACATTTTTTCTGTTTTAAAGCTAATTACCCACAATTCTATACATTTTGCCGTGACGTATGCAATGTTTATATATACTTTGGTTTGGGGCCTCCTAGTGGCCGGAGTCCCTAAGCGACAGTTTACGGTCACTTATGCCTGGAGCCGGCCCTGGCGCTATCGCAAGCGCAGCCAGCAGGTTCACAGGCACAGGAAATCATTCCTTTGTCTGGATAGGCCAGAAAATGTGACGTGTCACTCCCTATGCAAATGTAGGACTTCCTGTGCCTGTGATCCTCACAGCTGCGCTTGCAATAGCGGATAACCAGTGCTTTTAGGGAGTGGAAAGTCATTGATGTTGCGCTGTTCACAGAGAAAGAAAATAAACATTGGTTGGAATGGGTCCAGGTCACCTAAAAAGGGGACTTAACGTTTAGTTAAAGTCATTCAATTCAGGAAGTGATTTGAATTTAAAATGTGAAACATTTGACTTTTAAAAGAAAAAACATATCGTTTTCAGTTGATTTATTTCAGTTTTATTTAACCTTCATTTAACTAGGCAAGTCAGTTAAGAACAAATTCTTATTTACAATGACGGCCTACCAAAAGCCAAAAGGCCTCCTGTGGAGACGGGGGCTGGGATTCAACATTTTAAATAAATAAAATATAAATATAGGACAAAACATCAAGACAAGAGAGACAACACATCACTACATTAAGAGAGACCCAAGACAATATTTATTGAGAAATATTGAAAATAAATTATATATTTTTTTATTACTGAAGTCAATTCTAATTGACCCCAACCCTGTCGAACCCTGTCCTTCCTCCTTTACAGTAATCACTAATGTGACACGACTGCCTCAGAGTTAGTAAGGGTAAGATTTCCTAGATTGTCATTGGCTCCTGTGTCTGTCTCTACACAGCTAGATAAGGAGCTACAACACAACCTGAAGGACACCATGGTTCAGAAATACCAGCAGTCTGGAGAGGAGAGCATCACCAGTGCAGTGGACAAGCTGCAGCAGGAGGTAAATGAATGGCATTCCATACAGAAGCCACCTGGAAATGATGTTCCAGCCACCATGTTTCATTCAGATAGAGGTCGTGGTTTGGAGTGCATATTGTAACGAATCAGACATTGATAAGACAGATAACTCCTCCCCCTTTCTTGGAGCAGAGGTTACTGGCGCATCACATTAAATACATCACATTATATACATCACATTATATTATATACATCACATTATATACATCACATTATATACATCACATTATATTAAATACATCACATTAAATACATCACATTATATACATCACATTATATTAAATACATCACATTAAATACATCACATTAAATACATCACATTATATACATCACATTATATTAAATACATCACATTAAATACATCACATTAAATACATCACATTATATACATCACATTATATACATCACATTAAATACATCACATTATATACATCACATTAAATACATCACATTAAATACATCACATTAAATACATCACATTAAATACATCACATTATATACATCACATTATATACATCACATTAAATACATCACATTATATACATCACATTATATTAAATACATCACATTAAATACATCACATTAAATACATCACATTAAATACATCACATTATATTAAATACATCACATTATATTAAATACATCACATTATATTAAATACATCACATTATATTAAATACATCACATTAAATACATCACATTATATTAAATACATCACATTATATACATCACGTTATATACATCACATTATATTAAATACATCACATTATATACATCACATTAAATACATCACATTATATACATCACATTATATACATCACATTAAATACATCACATTATATACATCACATTAAATACATCACATTAAATACATCACATTAAATACATCACATTATATACATCACATTATATTAAATACATCACATTAAATACATCACATTATATACATCACATTATATTAAATACATCACATTAAATACATCACATTATATACATCACATTAAATACATCACATTATATTAAATACATCACATTAAATACATCACATTATATACATCACATTAAATACATCACATTATATTAAATACATCACATTAAATACATCACATTATATACATCACATTATATTAAATACATCACATTAAATACATCACATTAAATACATCACATTATATTAAATACATCACATTATATACATCACATTATATACATCACATTATATTAAATACATCACATTAAATACATCACATTAAATACATCACATTATATACATCACATTATATTAAATACATCACATTAAATACATCACATTATATACATCACATTATATTATATACATCACATTATATACATCACATTATATTAAATACATCACATTATATTAAATACATCACATTATATTAAATACATCACATTAAATACATTACATTATATTAAATACATCACATTAAATACATCTCATTATATACATCTCATTATATTAAATACATCACATTATATTAAATACATCACATTATATTAAATACATCACATTATATACATCTCATTATATTATATACATCACATTATATACATCACGTTATATACATCACATTATATTAAATACATCACATTATATTAAATACATCACGTTATATACATCACATTATATACATCACATTATATACATCAGTTTACATACTGTGCATTCAGAAAGTATTCAGACTCCTTGAAGTTTTCCACATTTTGTTACGTTACAGCCTTGTTCTACAATGGATTAAATAAAAACCTTTCCTCGTCAATCTACACACAATACCCCATAATGACATCACAATACCCCATAATGACATCACAATACCCAATAATGACAAAGTGAAAACAGGTTCTTAGAATTTTTGCAAATGTATTAAACCCCCCCCCCCCCCCCACAGAAATACCTTATTTACATAAGTATTCAGACCCTTTGCCTTGAGACCCAAAATTGAGCTCAGGTGTATCCTGTTTCAATTGAAAATCCTTGATATGTTTGTACAACTTGATTGGAGTCCACCTGTGGTAAATTCAGTTGATTGGACATGATTTGGAAAGTCACACACCTGTCTATATAAGGTCCCACAGTTGACAGTTCATGTCAGAGCAAAAACCAAGCCATGAGGTCGAAGGAATTGTCCTTGGAGCTCCGAGACAGGATTGTGTCGAGGCACAGATCTGGAGAAGGGTACCAACATTTTTTGCAGCTTTGAAGGTCCCCAAGAACACAATGGCCTCCATCATTCTTAAATGGAAGAAGTTTGGGACCACCTAGACTCTTCCTAGAGCTGGCTGCGCGGCGAAACTGAGCAATTGGGGAGAAGGGCTTTGGTCAGGGAGGTGACCAAGCACTCGATGGTCACTCTGTGGAGATGGAAGAACCTTCCGGAAGGACAGACATCTCTGCAGCAGTCCACCAATCAGGCCTTTATGGTAGAGTGGCCAGATGGAAGCCATTGGTGTCTAGATGGAATTTGTATTTGTGGTCCTGGCAACTGGACCTTTTTTTGGACTGAGATTTACTGTCAAGGCCCAGGTCTGACAGAATCTGTGCAGAAGATCTAGGTGCTGCTGTAGGCCCTCCTTGGTTGGGGACAGAAGCGCCAGATCATCAGCAAACAGTAGACAAAAGCAGCAGCTACTCTTCCTGGGGTTTATTATGGATCCCCATTTAGTTGTTGCAAAAGCAGCAGCTACTCTTCCTGTGGTTTATTATGGATCCCCATTTAGTTGTTGCAAAAGCAGCAGCTACTCTTCCTGGGGTCCACACAAAACATGAACCATAATACAGAATGACATAATACAGAACATCATTAGACAAGAACAGCTCAAGGACAGAACTACATACATTTTTAAAAAGGCACACGTAGCCTACATATCAATACATACACACAAACTATCTAGGTCCAATAGGGGAGAGGTGTTGTGCCGCGAGGTGTTGCTTTATCTGTTTGTTGAAACCAGGTTTGCTGTTTATTTGAGCAATATGACATGGAAGGAAGTTCCATGCAATAAGGGCTTTATATAGTAATGTACATTTTTTAAATTTGTTCTGGATTTGGGGACTATGAAAAGACCCCTGGTGGCATGTCTGGTGGGATAAGTGTGTGTGTCAGAGCTGTGTGTAAGTTGACTATGCAAACAATTTGGGATTTTCAACACATTGATGTTTATTATAAAAAGAAGAAGTGATGCAGTCTGTCTCTCCTCAACTCTTAGCCAAGAGAGACTGGCAGCATAGTATTAATATTAGCCCTCTGATTACAATTAAGAGCAAAACGTGTCGCTCTGTTCTGGGCCAGCTGCAGCTTAACTAGGTCTTTCCTTGCAGCACTGGACCACACGACTGGACAATAATCAAGATAAGACTAAACTAGAACTTGCTTTTAGGAGTGTGGTGTCAAAAAAGCAGAGCATCTCTTAATTACGGCTAGACCTCTCCCTATCTTTACAACCATCATTTTGGCCATGACAGTTTACAATCTAAGGTAACTCCAAGTAATTTAGTCTCCTCAACTTGTTCAACAGCCACACCATTCATGACCAGATTCAGCTGAGGTCTAGAACTTAAGGAATGATTCGTACCAAATACAATGCTCTTAGTTTTAGAGATGTTCAGGACCAGTTTATTACTGGCCACCCATTCCAAAACAGGCTGCAACTCTTTGTTAAGGGGTTCAGCGACTTCATTAGCTGTGGTTGCTGATGCGTATATGGTTGAATCATCAGCATACATGGACACATATGCTTTGTTTAATGCCAGTGGTGGCAGGTCATTGGTAAAAATAGAAAAGAGTAGAGGGCCTAGAGAGCTGCCCTGCGGTACACCACACTTTACATACAGTTTGACATTAGAGAAGCTTCCATTAAAGAAAAACCTTTGAGTTCTATTAGATAGATAGCTCTGAATTCACGATATGGCAGAGGTTGAAAAGCCGTAGCACTTAAGTTTTTTTCAACAGGTTATGATCAATAATATTAAAGGCTGCACTGAAATCTAACAGTACAGCTCCCACAATCATCTTGTTATCAATTTCTTTCTCTCTCTACTCTCTCTCTCTCTCTCTCTCTCGCTCTCTCTCTCTCCTCTCTCTCTCTCCACTCTCCTCTTTCTCTCTCTCTCTCTCGCTCTCTCTGTCTCTCTCTCTCTCTGTCTCTCTCTCTCTCTCTCTCTCTCTCTCTCCTCTCTCTCTCCACTCTCTCTCTACTCTCTCTCTCCACTCTCTCTCTCTCTCTCTCTCTCTCTCTCTCTCTCTCTCTCTCTCTCTCTCTCTCTCTCTATCTCTCTATCTCAGTTTAAGTGTTGTGGTAGTAACAGCTCGTCAGACTGGTCAGACAGTGTGTGGATCCTGACACCTAGCAACGAGAGACTGGTCCCAGACAGCTGCTGCAAGACACCCAGTCACCTCTGTGGCCGCAGAGACCACCCCTCTAATATCTACAAGGTGGAGGTGAGTAGAGCCACACACACACACATCCTACAGTACATATCAAACAATAGACAATAAGGTAATGTGTATAATAACTGATAGTAGCTGATTGTTAAAGATGACATGAGTGTCTTCTTCTCTCTCTTTAGGGTGGATGTATCACTAAGCTGGAGACGTTCATTCTGAGCCAACTGCAGATCCTGGGAGCAGTGGCGATCGGGATCGCCTTCCTCCAGGTAAAGTCCTAGAAACTTACCATACGTTAATATAGACTTGGGTGAACTTAGTACACATTATTCACATTAATGTAGACTTGAGGGAACTTAGTAACATTATTCATATTAATATAGACTTGAGGGAACTTAGTAACATTATTCATATTAATATAGACTTGAGGGAACTTAGTAACATTATTCATATTAATATAGACTTGAGGGAACTTAGTAATATTAATGTAGACTTGAGGGAACTTAGTAACATTAGTAATATTAATATAGACTTGAGGGAACTTAGTAATATTAATGTAGACTTGAGGGAACTTAGTAACATTAATGTAGACTTGAGGGAACTTAGTAACATTAATGTAGACTTGAGGGAACTTAGTAACATTAATGTAGACTTGAGGGAACTTAGTAACATTAATGTAGACTTGAGGGAACTTAGTAACATTAATGTAGACTTGAGGGAACTTAGTAATATTAATGTAGACTTGAGGGAACTTAGTAACATTAATGTAGACTTGAGGGAACTTAGTAATATTAATGTAGACTTGAGGGAACTTAGTAATATTAATGTAGACTTGAGGGAACTTAGTAACATTAATGTAGACTTGAGGGAACTTAGTAACATTAATGTAGACTTGAGGGAACTTAGTAACATTAATGTAGACTTGAGGGAACTTAGTAATATTAATGTAGACTTGAGGGAACTTAGTAACATTAATGTAGACTTGAGGGAACTTAGTAATATTAATGTAGACTTGAGGGAACTTAGTAACATTAATGTAGACTTGAGGGAACTTAGTAATATTAATGTAGACTTGAGGGAACTTAGTAATATCAATGTAGACTTGAGGGAACTTAGTAATATTAATGTAGACTTGAGGGAACTTAGTAATATTAATGTAGACTTGAGGGAACTTAGTAACATTAATGTAGACTTGAGGGAACTTAGTAACATTACTCATATTAATGTAGACTTGAGGGAACTTAGTAACATTAATGTACACTTGAGGGAACTTAGTAATATTATTCATATTAATGTAGACTTGAGGGAACTTAGTAATATTAATGTAGACTTGAGGGAACTTAGTAACATTTGTAACGGCTTTCCTCTTCCTCTTCATCAGAAGAGGAGGAGCAGGGATTGAACCAAAATGCAGCGGAGTTTGTAGACATTATTTATTAAGGAAAAACACGAACTCGACTATACACTAACAAAAACAACAAATGACGTAGACGCACCTGAACATAAGAACTTACATATAACGAAGAACGCATGAAACAGGAACAGACTACATAAACCGAAAAACAAACAAACCGAAAACAGTCCCGTGTGGCGCAACGACATACACAGACACAGGAGACAACCACCCACAACGAACACTGTGAAAACACCTACCTAAATATGACTCTTAATTAGAGGAACGCCAAACACCTGCCTCTAATTAAGAGCCATACCAGGCAACCCATAAACCAACATAGAAACAGAAAACATAGAATGCCCACCCAAACTCACGTCCTGACCAACTAACACATACAACAAACTAACAGAAATAGGTCAGGAACGTGACATAACCCCCCCCATAAGGTGCGAACTCCGGGCGCACCAGCACAAAGTTTAGGGGAGGGTCTGGGTGGGCATCTGACCACGTGGTGGCTCAGGCTCCGGGCGAGGTCCCCACCCCACCATAGTCAATCCCAGCTTCCATTTCCCCCTATGAATGTCCACCCTCATCTTACGGGGAGCATTCAACCAGGTAAGGTTGGGCAGGCTCGGTGCTCAAGGGAGGCAGTACGCCTTCACGGTCCGGTATTTCCGGCACTACCTCCCCGCCCCAGCCCAGTAACCCCAGTGCCTACACTACGCACCAGGCTTCCAGTGCGTTTTCAGAGCCCTGTCCCTCCTCCACGCACTCTCCCTATGGTGCGTGTCTCCAGCCCAGTGCCTCCAGTTCCGGCACCGCACACTAAGCCACCTGTGCGTCTCCTAAGTCCTGTGCACACTGTTGTTTCTCCCCGCACTCGTCCTGAGGTGCGTGCCCTCAGTCCGGTACCACGCACCAGGCATCTAGTGCGCTTCGAGAGGTCAGTGTGCCCTGTCCCTGCTCCCCGCACTACGCTTGAAGTGCGTGTCCTCAGTCAGGTGCCTCCAGTTCCGGCACCACGCACCAAGCCTACAGTGCGTCTCAGCCGGCCAGAGTCTGCCGTCTGCCCAACGGCGCATGAACTGCCTGTCTGCCATGAGCCTGCAAAGCTGCCCGTCTGCCATGAGCCTACAGAGCCTTCCGCCAGACAGGAGCAGCCAGAGCCTTCCGCCAGACAGGAGCAGTCTGAGCCATCCGTCTCCGCAGCGCCATCTGAGCCATCCGTCTCCCCAGCGCCATCTGAGCCATCCGTCTCCTCAGCGCCGTCTGAGCCATCCGTCTCCCCAGCGCCGTCTGAGCCATCCGTCTCCCCAGCGCCGTCTGAGCCATCCGTCTGTCCCGAGCCATTAGAGCCGCCCGTCTGTTCCGAGCCGTCAGAGCCGATAGTCAGTCAGGAGCCGCTAGAGCCAGTCGTCAGTCAGGATCTGCCAGAGCCGCCAACCAGACAGGATCTGCCAGAGCCGCCAACCAGACAGGATCTGCCAGAGCCGCCAACCAGACAGGATCTGCCAGAGCCGCCAACCAGACAGGATCTGCCAGAGCCGCCAACCAGACAGGATCTGCCAGAGCCGCCAACCAGACAGGATCTGCCAGAGCCGTCAGTGAGCCATGAGCGTCTAGAGCCGTCAGCCAGCCATGAGCGTCCAGAGCCGTCAGCGAGCCATGAGCGTCCAGAGCCGTCAGCGAGCCATGAGCGTCCAGAGCTGTCAGCGAGCCATGAGCGAGCCAGAGCCGTCAGCGAGCCATGAGCGGCCAGAGCCGTCAGCCAGCCATGAGCGTCGAGAGCCGTCAGCCAGCCATGAGCGTCCAGAGCCGTCAGCCAGTCTTGAGCTGTCCCTTAGCCCAGAGCGGCTATTTACCCAGAACTGCCCCTCAGTCCAGAGCTGTCTCTCTGTCCGGAGCTGCCTTTCAGTCCGGAGTTGCCCCTCTATCCTGAGCTACCTCTCTATCCTGAGCTACCTCTCTATCCTGATCTATCCCTCTGTCCTGAGCTATCCCTCTGTCCCGGTGCTGCCCCTGTTGTCGATGTTACCAAAAGGATTTAGTGGGGGTAAGATGAGGGTGGACATTCATAGGGGGAAATGGAAGCTGGGATTGACTATGGTGGGGTGGGGACCTCGCCCGGAGCCTGAGCCACCATCGTGGTCAGATGCCCACCCAGACCCTCCCCTAGACTTTGTGCTGGTGCGCCCGGAGTTCGCACCTTATGGGGGGGGGTTATGTCACGTTCCTGACCTATTTCTGTTAGTTTGTGTTATGTGTTAGTTGGTCAGGACGTGAGTTTGGGTGGGCATTCTATGTTTTCTGTTTCTATGTTGGTTTATGGGTTGCCTGGTATGGCTCTTAATTAGAGGCAGGTGTTTGGCGTTCCTCTAATTAAGAGTCATATTTAGGTAGGTGTTTTCACAGTGTTCGTTGTGGGTGGTTGTCTCCTGTGTCTGTGTATGTCGTTGCGCCACACGGGACTGTTTTCGGTTTGTTTGTTTTTCGGTTTATGTATTCTGTTCCTGTTTCATGCGTTCTTCGTTATATGTACAATCTTATGTTCAGGTGCGTCTACGTCCTTTGTTGTTTTGTTAGTGTATTGTCGAGTTCGTGTTTTCTTTAATAAATATGTCTTCAAACTCCGCTGCATATTGGTTCAATCCCTGCTCCTCCTCTCCTGATGAAGAGGAAGAGGAAAGCCGTTACAACATTACTCATATTAATGTAGACTTGAGGGATCTTATTAGTAACATTAATGTAGACTTGAGTTTTACACGTGAGCTTGGTTTTTTGATAAACAGTCTAAGATTAGGTGAAGTACTATTAATGTGAATAATAAACTCAGCAAAAAAAGAAATGTCCCTTTTTCAGGACCCTGTCTCTCAAAGATAATTCGTAAAAATCTGAATAACTTCACAGATCTTCATTGTAAAGGGTTTAAACACTGTTTCCCATGCTTGTTCAATGAACCATAAACAATTAATGAACATGCACCAGTGGAACGGTCGTTAAGACACTAACAGCTTAGGCAATTATGGTCACAGGTATGAAAACTTAGGACACTAAATAGGCCTTTCTACTGACTCTGAAAAACACAAAGAAAGATGCCCAGGGTTCTTGCTCATCTGCGTGAACGTGCCTTAGGCATGCTGCAGTGAAGCAGGAGGACTGCAGATGTGGCCAGGACAATAAATTGCAATGTCCGTACTGTGAGATCCCTAAGACAGCGCTACAGAGAGACAGGACGGACAGCTGATCATCCTCGCAGTGGCAGACCACGTGTAAAAACACCTGCACAGGACCGGTACATCCAAACATCACACCTGCGGGACAGGTACAGGATGGCAACAACAACTGCCCGAGTTAAACCAGGAACGCACAATCCCTCCATCAGTGCCCAGACTGTCCGCAATAGGCTGAGAGAGGCTGGACTGAGGGCTTGTAAGGCTGTTGTAAGGCGGGTCCTCACCAGACATCACCGGCAACAATGTCGCCTATGGGCACAAACCCACCGTCGCTGGACCAGACAGGACTGGCAAAAAGTGCTCTTCACTGACCAGTCGCGGTTTTGTCTCACCAGGGGTGTTGATCGGATTCGCATTTATCGTTGAAAGAATGAGCGTTACACCGAGGCCTGTACTCTGGAGCGGGATCGATTTGGAGGTGGAGGGTCCGTCATGGTCTGGAGCGGTGTGTCACAGCATCATCGGACTTAGCTTGTTGTCATTGCAGGCAATCTCAACGCTGTGCGTTACAGGGAAGACATCCTCCTCCCTCATGTGGTACCCTTCCTGCAGGCTCATCCTGACATGACCCTCCAGCATTACAATGCCACCAGCCATACTGCTCGTTCTGTGCATGATTTCCTGAAAGACAGGAATGTCAGTGTTCTGCCGTGGCCAGCGAGAGCCCGGATCTCAATCCCATTAAATACGTCTGGGACCTGTTGGATCGGAGGGTGAGGGCTAGGGCCATTCCCTCCAGAAATGTCCGGGAACTTGCAGGTGCCTTGGTGGAAGAGTGGGGTAACATCTCACAGCAAGAACTGGCAAATCTGGCGCAGTCCATGAGGAGGAGATGCACTGCAGTACTTAATGCAGCTGGTGGCCACACCCGATACTGACTGTTACTTTTGATTTTAACCCCTCCCCTCCTTTGTTCAGGGACACATTATTCCATTTCTGTTAGTCACATGTCTGTGGAACTTGTTCAGTTTGTCTCAGTTGTTGAATATTGTTATGTTCATACAAATAATTACACATGTTGAGTTTGCTGAAAATAAACGCAGTTGACAGTGAGAGGATGTTTCTTTTTTTGCTGAGTTTATGTTTCCCTCGTCTCTTTATTTCTTTCAGCTCGTAGGGATGATTCTTGTTTGCTGCCTATATCGAAGTCTGAAGGAGGAGTCGTACTGAGCATCGCTGATGTCACAACAACAACAGCAAGACGACAACAACAACAACAACAACACAACCACAACAACAACATATTTACCAGTATTTAGATATGCTTTTTCTCTGTCTCGGACGCTACATATGTCTCATGTAGATATGTGGAATGAAAAGTCTTTTTTTTTTCAAAGACAAAATTAACCTGTTTTGAAGTTTAGGTAAGGCAGGCAGCAGGAAACAGGCAGGCAGAAGGCAGGAAGGCAGACAGACAGACAGGCAGGCAAAGAGGCAAACAGCAGACAGGAAGTAAGCAGCAGGCCATAGTCTATTCTGCCTTGGGTAGATGCTGGTAGATAGTCTATTCCTCCTTGGGTATATGCTGGTAGATAGTCTATTCTGCCTTGGGTAGATGCAGGTAGATAGTCTATTCCTCCTTGGGTAGATGCAGGTAGATAGTCTATTCCTCCTTGGGTAGATGCTGGTAGATAGTCTATTCTGCCTTGGGTAGATGCAGGTAGATAGTCTATTCCTCCTTGGGTAGATGCAGGTAGATAGTCTATTCCTCCTTGGGTAGATGCAGGTAGATAGTCTATTCCTCCTTGGGTAGATGCTGGTAGATAGTCTATTCTGCCTTGGGTAGATGCTGGAACATAGTCTAATCTGCCTTGGGTAGATGCTGGAACATAGTCTATTCTGCCTTGGGTAGATGCTGGTAGATAGTCTATTCTGCCTTGGGTAGATGCAGGTAGATAGTCTATTCCTCCTTGGGTAGATGCAGGTAGATAGTCTATTCTGCCTTGGGTAGATGCAGGTAGATAGTCTATTCCTCCTTGGGTAGATGCTGGTAGATAGTCTATTCTGCCTTGGGTAGATGCTGGTAGATAGTCTATTCCTCCTTGGGTAGATGCTGGTAGATTTCGACATGTACAGTGCCTTCAGAAAGTACTGTATTCACACCCCTTATTCCATATTTTGTTGTGTTACAGCCTGAATTCAACATGAATTAAATATATTTTCCTCATCAATCTACACACAATACCCCATAATGTTAAACTGAAAACATGTTTTTGGAAATGTTAAAAAAAATGTGTTGAAAATTAAAAACAAAAATATCTCATTTACACAAGTATTCACACCCTTGAGTCAATACTTTGTAGAAACAACTTTGGCAGCGATTATAGCTGTGAGTCTTTCTGGGTAAGTCTCAGAGCTTTCCACACCTGGATTGTACAACATTTGCCCATTATTCTTTTCAAAATTCATTCAAGCTCTGTCAAATTGGTTGTTGATCATTGCTAGACAACCATTTTCAAGTCTTAGATTTTCAAGTAGATTTAAGTCAAAACTGTAACTCGGCCACTCAGGAACATTCACTGTCTTCGTGGTAAGCAACTCCAGTATAGATTTGGCCTTGTGTTTTAGGTTATTGTCCCGCTGAAAGGTGAATTCATCTCCCAGTGTCTGGTGGAAAGCAGACTGAACCAGGTTTTCCTGTAGAATTTTGCCTGTGCTTAGCTCCATTCCGTTTCTTTTTTATCCTGAAAAACTCCCCAGTCCTTAACAATTACAAGCACTCAGTAATGTGTTGTATTGGCTTTGCCCCAGACATAACACGTTGTATTCAGGACAAAAAGTGAAGTGCTTTGCCACATATTTTGCAGTATTACTTCAGTGTCTCGTTGCAAACAGGATGCATGATTTAGAATATATTTTATTCTGTACATACTTCCTTCTTTTCACTCTGTCATTTATGTTATTATTGTGGAGTAACAACAATGTTGTTGATCCATCCTCAGTTTTCTCCGATCACAGCCATTACACTCTGTAACTGTTTTAAAGTCATCATTGGCCTCATGGTGAAATCGGTGAGCGGTTTCCTTCCTCTCCGGCAACTGAGTTAGGAAGGACGCCTCTATCTTTGTAGTGACTGGTTGTATTGATACACCATCCAAAGTGTAATTAATAACTTCACCATGCCCAAAGGGATATTCCATGTATGCTCTTATTATGTTTAGCTTTCTACCAATAGGTGCCCTTCCTTTTGAGGCATTGGAAAACCTCCCTGGTCTTCGTGGTTGAATCTGTGTTTGAAATTCACTGCTCGACTGAGGGACCTTACAGATAATTGTATGTGTGGGGTACAGAGATGACGTAGTCATTCAAAAATCATGTTAAACACTATTATTGCACACATTGTGAGTACATGCAACTTATTATGTAACTTGTTAAGCTAATTGTTACACCTGAACTTATTTAGCCTTGCAATAACAAAAGGGTTGAATACTTATTGACTCAAGACATTTCATTTTTTATTAGTTTGTAAACATTTAGGAAACATAATTCCACTTTGACGTTATGCGGTATTGTGTGTAGGCCAGTGAGAGAAAAAAAATCCCAATTGAATCCATTTTATTTCAGTCTGTAACACAACAAAATATGGAAAAATTCAAGGGGTGTGATTACTTTCGTGAAGGCACTGTAATATGCCCCATGACTTTAGCTAAAAAGGCGAGTTTTAGGCCTTAAATAGGATTATATTGAAACTTTTTATGCAGAAGTTCAAATGTGTCTGTAACATTTGTTTATTTAGCATTACTTTTTTGCCTTATATTCAACACATGTATTTTCAGAATGTTATAAAGTGTCTTGTTTGCATTGTTTAATCCTCACTTGCTACTGTCCACTGTACACATTACTTTTACTTTGAAATGCGTTCAGAGAGAGAAAACGTGTGTTGAACTGTCATTGGCTAGATGAAACAGAGGTCGTACTGTCATTGGCTGGATTTCCAAACCAGTTCCTGTTTTTATTTTTATACTGGGTCATTAAGTTCTCCTGGCAGCAAGATATTATGCTGGCAGTACATGGCGGATTTCTGTTTTCAAAATACGAGTCCTCCTACAAAGACATGCTAAACTTTGGGAATATCTTTTTTTTTTTACTCTAGTACAGTACAACTGTTTTTCACAGCATTGCAATCACATTTAATAAAATATATGGATAATCTGACACTTTTATTTGTAATATTGATTTATTCATACCAACATTTCTTTAGAAAGTTTACACCCATACTGGCGTTGTTAAAAGCTATTGTTTAGGCTATATGTAAAGAAATACACTTTTAATAAAGTACAAATATAAATTGGTATTTTCTGCTGGGCAACGTGTTTAATACAGAGTGCTGGTGAGTCCTTAATCCACCCACTATATTCAATGCAATACACTGCTTATGATAAAAAAATTCTATACATGTACCATTTTCCCCATAAATTGTAGTATGTCTGTCGAGAAAATTTGAATTAAAGATACACCAAATTTAAAGTGATGGCTTTCGATAAAAGTACTGAAACTACATGTGAAAAATCTGTCGGCCAGTAAGTGGTTTTCAGTGGTTGAATGACATGTTTTCAGCACTGCAAGGGAACCACACCTGTAAAGCCCGTTACGCACTTCTAAGCAGTCGGTATTCAGACTTACCTTATGAAGATGCATATCGGACTTTGCAGGCGTGGTTCCCTTGCGCTCGCGAGCTGTCACCTGTGCAACTGACTCTGTACCGGTACCCCCTGTATATAGCCTCCACATTGACTCTGTACCGGTACCCCCTGTATATAGCCTCCACATTGACTCTGTACCGGTACCCCCTGTATATAGCCTCCACATTGACTCTGTACCGGTACCCCCTGTATATAGCCTCCACATTGACTCTGTACCGGTACCCCCTGTATATAGCCTCCACATTGACTCTGTACCGGTACCCCCTGTATATAGCCTCCACATTGACTCTGTACCGGTACCCCCTGTATATAGCCTCCACATTGACTCTGTACCGGTACGCCCTGTATATAGCCTCCACATTGACTCTGTACCGGTAACCCCTGTATATAGCCTCCACATTGACTCTGTACCGGTACCCCCTGTATATAGCCTCCACATTGACTCTGTACCGGTACCCCCTGTATATAGCCTCCACATTGACTCTGTACCGGTACCCCCTGTATATAGCCTCCACATTGACTCTGTACCGGTACCCCCTGTATATAGCCTCCACATTGACTCTGTACCGGTACCCCCTGTATATAGCCTCCACATTGACTCTGTACCGGTACCCCCTGTATATAGCCTCCACATTGACTCTGTACCGGTACCCCCTGTATATAGCCTCCACATTGACTCTGTACCGGTACCCCCTGTATATAGCCTCCACATTGACTCTGTACCGGTACCCCCTGTATATAGCCTCCACATTGACTCTGTACCGGTACCCCCTGTATATAGCCTCCACATTGACTCTGTACCGGTACCCCCTGTATATAGCCTCCACATTGACTCTGTACCGGTACCCCCTGTATATAGCCTCCACATTGACTCTGTACCGGTACCCCCTGTATATAGCCTCCACATTGACTCTGTACCGGTACCCCCTGTATATAGCCTCCACATTGACTCTGTACCGGTACGCCCTGTATATAGCCTCCACATTGACTCTGTACCGGTACCCCCTGTATATAGCCTCCACATTGACTCTGTACCGGTACCCCCTGTATATAGCCTCCACATTGACTCTGTACCGGTACCCCCTGTATATAGCCTCCACATTGACTCTGTACCGGTACCCCCTGTATATAGCCTCCACATTGACTCTGTACCGGTACCCCCTGTATATAGCCTCCACATTGACTCTGTACCGGTACCCCCTGTATATAGCCTCCACATTGACTCTGTACCGGTACCCCCTGTATATAGCCTCCACATTGACTCTGTACCGGTACCCCCTGTATATAGCCTCCACATTGACTCTGTACCGGTACCCCCTGTATATAGCCTCCACATTGACTCTGTACCGGTACCCCCTGTATATAGCCTCCACATTGACTCTGTACCGGTACCCCCTGTATATAGCCTCCACATTGACTCTGTACCGGTACCCCCTGTATATAGCCTCCACATTGACTCTGTACCGGTACCCCCTGTATATAGCCTCCACATTGACTCTGTACCGGTACCCCCTGTATATAGCCTGCACATTGACTCTGTACCGGCACCCCCCCTGTATATAGCCTCCACATTGACTCTGTACCGGTACCCCCTGTATATAGCCTCACATTGACTCTGTACCGGTACGCCCCTGTATATAGCCTCCACATTGACTCTGTACCGGTACCCCCTGTATATAGCCTCCACATTGACTCTGTACCGGTACCCCCTGTATATAGCCTCCACATTGACTCTGTACCGGTACCCCCTGTATATAGCCTCCACATTGACTCTGTACCGGTACCCCCTGTATATAGCCTCCACATTGACTCTGTACCGGTACCCCCTGTATATAGCCTCCACATTGACTCTGTACCGGTACCCCCTGTATATAGCCTCCACATTGACTCTGTACCGGTACCCCCTGTATATAGCCTCCACATTGACTCTGTACCGGTACCCCCTGTATATAGTCTCACTGTTGTTAATTGCTGCTGCTCTTTAATTATTTGTTATTCTTATCTCTTACTTTTTTTTGGGGGGGGGGGGTATTTTCTTAAAACTGCATTGTTGGTTAAGGGCTTGTAAGTAAGCATTTCACTGTGAGGTTGTATTCGTAGCATGTGACAAATAAAAATTGATTTGATTTGAACTAGAGGAAAAACAACTCTAGACCACATTTACTCCACACACAGAAACACGTATACGGCTCTCCCTACTCCACACACAGAGATACGTATAAGGTTCTCCCTACTCCACACACAGAGACACGTATAAGGCTCTCCCTCCATTTGGTAAATCTGACCACAACTCCTCCTGATTTCTGCATATCAACAAAAACTGCAACAGGAAGTACCAGCGATTCGCTCAATACGGAAGTGGTCTGATGAAGCGGATGCTAAGCTACAGGACCGTTCCGCTAGCACAGTCTGGAATATGTTCTGGGATTCATCCGATGGCATTGAGGAGTTTAGCACATCAGTCCCCGGCTTCATTAATATGTGCATCGACGACGTCGTCCCCACAGTGACAGTACGTGCATATCCCGATCAGAAGCCATGGATTACAGGCAACATCTGCACTGATCTAAAGGCTAGCACTGGCGCTTTCAAGGAGCGGGACACTAATCTGGAAGCTTATAAGAAATCCCGCTATGCCCTCCGATGAACCATCAAACAGGCAAAGCATCAATACAGGACTAAGATCGAATCGTACTACACCGGCTCTGATGCTCGTAGGATGTTGCAGAGCTTGCAAACTATTACAGACTACAAAGGGAAACCCAGCCGAGATCTGCCCAGTGACGCAAGCCTACCAGACGAGCTAAATATCGTCTATGTTCGCTTCGAGGCAAGCAACACTGAACCATGCGTGAGAGCACCAGGTGTTCCAGACGACGGTGTAATCATGCTCTCTGCAGCCGATGTGAGTAAGAACTTTAAACAAGTTGACGTTCAAGAGGCTGCAGGGACAAACGGATTACCAGGACGTATACTCAGAGCATGCTCTGACCAACTGGCAAGTGTCTTCACTGTCATTTTCAACCTCTCTTCTTCCCAGTCTGTAATACCTACATGTTTCAAGCAGACCATCATAGTCCCTGTGCCCAAGAACGCCAAGGTAACCTGTCTAAATGACTACTGTCCCATAGCACTCACGTCTGTAGCCAAGAAATGCTTTGAAAGGCTGGTCATGGCTCACTTCAACACCATCATCCCAGAAACCCTAGACCCACTCCAATTCTCATACTGCCCAAACAGATTACAGATAACGCAATCTCTATTGCACTCCACACTAACCTTTCCTTTCTGGACAAAAAGAACACCTACGGTAGCCCTGTACCCTAACTCCTACCCTGTACCCTAACTCCTAGCCCTGTACCCTAACTCCTAGCCCTGTACCCTAGCCCCTACCCTGTATCCTAACCCCTACCCTGTACCCTAGCCCCTACACCAGGGATGGGCAACTCCGATCCCCGGGGCCTGATTGGTGTCACACATTTGCCCCCAGCTCCAGCTAACACACCAATAAATCAACTAATCATGATATTCAGTTTAGAATTCAACTAGTTTAATCAGCTGTGTTTTGCTAGGGATGATGGGGGAAAAACTGTGACATCACTCCGGCCCCCAGAGGACTTTAAAGACTCGACAACTTTTAGTAATAAGAGGAAAACTTTTCTATAAGTAGCTGATTAGAATTTGACACTTAATTCAAGTGGCCACACAAAGATACCACTAGGCCTACTGTTAACTAATGTAATAATATTGTCAAACATTGTAGCATGGTTTTGTGAGAGTTTGTTTTACATTGCACTACTGTGTCTGAACCTACCAGAGACACTGTGTCTGTACCTACCAGAGACACTGTGTCTGTACCTACCAGAGACACTGTCTGTACCTATCAGAGACACTGTGTCTGTACCTACCAGAGACACTGTCTGTACCTACCAGAGACACTGTGTCTGTACCTACCAGAGACACTGTGTCTGTACCTACCAGAGACACTGTGTCTGTACCTACCAGAGACACTGTCTGTACCTATCAGAGACACTGTGTCTGTACCTATCAGAGACATTGTCTGTACCTACCAGAGACACTGTGTCTGAACCTACCAGAGACACTGTCTGTACCTATCAGAGACACTGTCTGTACCTACCAGAGACACTGTGTCTGTACCTACCAGAGACACTGTGTCGGTACCTACCAGAGACACTGTGTCTGTACCTACCAGAGACACTGTGTCGGTACCTACCAGAGACACTGTCTGTACCTACCAGAGACACTGTCTGTACCTATCAGAGACACTGTCTGTACCTACCAGAGACACTGTGTCTGAACCTACCAGAGACACTGTCTGTACCTATCAGAGACACTGTCTGTACCTACCAGAGACACTGTGTCTGTACCTACCAGAGACACTGTGTCGGTACCTACCAGAGACACTGTGTCTGTACCTACCAGAGACACTGTCTGTACCTATCAGAGACACTGTGTCTGTACCTATCAGAGACACTGTCTGTACCTACCAGAGACACTGTGTCTGAACCTACCAGAGACACTGTCTGTACCTATCAGAGACACTGTCTGTTTCTACCAGAGACACTGTGTCTGTACCTACCAGAGACACTGTGTCTGTACCTACCAGAGACACTGTGTCTGTACCTATCAGAGACACTGTGTCTGAACCTACCAGAGACACTGTGTCTGTACCTACTAGAGACAATGTGTCTGTACCTACCAGAGACACTGTGTCTGTACCTACCAGAGACACTGTGTCTGTACCTACCAGAGACACTGTGTCTGTACCTACCAGAGACACTGTGTCTGAACCTACCAGAGACACTGTGTCTGTACCTACCAGAGACACTGTCTGTACCTATCAGAGACACTGTCTGTACCTACCAGAGACACTGTCTGTACCTATCAGAGACACTGTGTCTGTACCTACCAGAGACACTGTCTGTACCTACCAGAGACACTGTCTGAACCTACCAGAGACACTGTGTCTGTACCTACCAGAGACACTGTGTCTGTACCTATCAGAGACACTGTGTCTGTACCTACCAGAGACACTGCGTCTGTACCTACCAGAGACACTGTGTCTGTACCTACCAGAGACACTGTGTCTGAACCTACCAGAGACACTGTGTCTGTACCTACCAGAGACACTGTGTCTGTACCTACCAGAGACACTGTCTGTACCTACCAGAGACTGTCTGTACCTACCAGAGACACTGTGTCTGTACCTACCAGATACACTGTGTCTGTACCTACCAGAGACACTGTGTCTGTACCTACCAGAGACACTGTGTCTGAACCTACCAGAGACACTGTGTCTGTACCTACCAGAGACTATCTGTACCTACTAGAGACAATGTGTCTGTACCTACCAGAGACAATGTGTCTGTACCTACCAGAGCCACTGTGTCTGTACCTACCAGAGCCACTGTGTCTGTACCTACCAGAGACTATCTGTACCTACTAGAGACAATGTGTCTGTACCTACTAAAGACAATGTGTCTGTACCTACCAGAGACACTGTGTCTGTACCTACCAGAGACAATGTGTCTGTAGACAAGGTGTATCAGGTCAGTGTGTCTGTAGACAAGGTGTATCAGGTCAGTGTGTGTCAGGGCAGTCTGTCTGTAGACAAGGTGTATCAGGTCAGTGTGTCTGTAGACAAGGTGTATCAATCAGGTCAGTGTGTCTGTAGACAAGGTGTATCAGGTCAGTGTGTCTGTAGACAAGGTGTATCAGGTCAGTGTGTATCAGGTCACTGTGTCTGTAGACAAAGTGTATCTGGTCAGTGCTGTGCCATAGTAGAGGGACAGAAATGGATCTTCACTGGCTACAGCCTCACTGGGGTGAGTGTCTCTAAAGTGTGTGTGATTCGTACTTCCATATTCCCCATTCATAAAAGCCAATTCATAAAAGCCAACCTGCTTTGTATTAGAATATATTGGTTTCTAGTTTTCTACAATGTGAACTTACTATCTCCCGGGTTGTATTCTTCTCAGCCGTGTGTGTTTTGAGCTGGTGAGGAGCGTTAGCCAACCTGCCTCTGATAGCGGAGGACTTTGTCAAGGAGGATCCTACACAGGTGAGTCTGGGAGATAATAACCGCAGTCTTCTGGTCTGCCACATAGGGACCAAGCATAGAGCTAGATAGAGAACTCATCTAGATCACTCTTTCTATCTCTATTGGACCAAGCATAGAGCTAGATGGAGAACTCATCTAGAGTCCTCTTTCTATCTCTGTTGGACCAAGCATAGAGCTAGATGGAGAACTCATCTAGAGTCCTCTTTCTATCTCTGTTGGACCAAGCATAGAGCTAGATAGACCAAGCTAACAAGCCCCTGTAGACTAAGGCAGAGTTTCAATCGGATCTCTCTTTGTCGGCTATGCGCCATGTAAAAATAATCTCTCATTGAGTCGGCATGTGCAGCATTTACCGTGAATTCGGTCTCCTGCGAACACAGGAACATTTCTTTCAAAAGGCGCATTGCCGACAAAGTGCAATCAGATTGAATCCAGGTCTTATTTGGACATGAACAAGAAACGATATAATTTAGCAGACACGGCTCATCGGGGCCAACTGCTGTCAGAGTATAATAACGCACAGTTAGAAAACTGAACCTTCACAAACAGGTGTCACTAAAATACCTCAAAGTATTTTGTTATTGTTATTTTACTACTGCTCTTTAATTACTTGTTACTTTTATTTCTTATTCTTGTCTGTTATTTTTGAAACTGCATTGTTGGTTTGGGCCTGTAAGTAAGCATTTCACTGTAAGGTCTACACCTGTTGTATTCGGCATATGTGACTAATGCAATTTGATTTGATTTTGATTTGAAGTAATGCTCATTTACAGTGCTATGAAGGACACAAATATTCTGGGTAAAAAGGGATTTAGTAAGATATATGGTTATATGAAGAGGGCGAGTATTGAGTTAACTAATTATGCAGTGAAGTTTAGTTGGGCCAGAAGAACATACTGTTCTAGATGGTGGGACCAAATCACTATAATTGTTCTCGGCAAAATGCCTCCGTAGAGACGTATAAACTGTATTTTATTTGGATCACATACAGTATATCACAAAAGTGAGTACACCCCTCACATTTTTGTAAATATTTGAGTATATCTTTTCATGTGACAACACTGAAGAAATGACACTTTGCTACAATGTAAAGTAGTGAGTGTACAGCTTGTATAACAGTGTAAATTTGCTGTCCCCTCAAAATAACTCAACACACAGCCATTAATGTCTAAACTGCTGGCAACAAAAGTGAGTACACCCCTAAGTGAAAATGTCCAAATTGGGCCCAATTAGCCATTTTCCCTCCCCGGTGTCATGTGACTCATTAGTGTTACAAGGTCTCAGGTGTGAATGGGGAGCAGGTGTGTTAAATTTGGTTTCATCGCTCTCACACTCCCTCATACTGACTGGTCACTGGAAGTTCAACATGGCACCGCATGGCAAAGAACTCTCTGAGGATCTGAAAAAAATAATTGTTGCTCTACATAAAGATGGCCTGGGCTATAAGAAGATTGCCAAGACCCTGAAACTGAGCTGCAGCACGGTGGCCAAGACCATACAGCGGTTTAACTGGACAGGTTCCACTCAGAACAGGCCTCGCCATGGTCGACCAAAGAAGTTGAGTGCACGTGCTCAGCGTCATATCCAGAGGTTGTCTTTGGGGAATAGACGTATGAGTGCTGCCAGCATTGCTGCAGAGGTTGAAGGGGTGGGGGGTCAGCCTGTCAGTGCTCAGACCATACGCCGTACACTGCATCAAATTGGTCTGCATGGCTGTCGTCCCAGAAGGAAGCCTCTTCTAAAGATGATGCAAAGAAATCCCGCAAACAGTTTGCTGAAGACAAACAGACTAAGGACATAGATTACTGGAACCATGTCCTGTGGTCTGATGAGACCAAGATAAACTTATTTGGTTCAGATGGTGTCAAGCGTGTATGGCGGCAACCAGGTGAGGAGTACAAAGACAAGTGTGTCTTGCCTACAGTCAAGCATGGTGGTGGGAGTGTCATGGTCTGGGGCTGCATGAGTGCTGCCGGCACTGGGGAGCTACAGTTCATTGAGGGAACCATGAATGCCAACATGTACTGTGACATACTGAAGCAGAGCATGATCCCCTCCCTTCGGAGACTGGGCCGCAGGGCAGTATTCCAACATGATAACGACCCCAAACACACCTCCAAGACGACCACTGCCTTGCTAAAGAAGCTGAGGGTAAAGGTGATGGACTGGCCAAGCATGTCTCCAGACCTAAACCCTATTGAGCATCTGTGAGGCATCCTCAAATGGAAGGTGGAGGAGTGCAAGGTCTCTAACATCCACCAGCTCCGTGATGTTGTCATGGAGTAGTGGAAGAGGACTCCAGTGGCAACCTGTGAAGCTCTGGTGAACTCCATGCCCAAGAGGGTTAAGGTAGTGCTGGAAAATGATGGTGGCCACACAAAATATTGACACTTTGGGCCCAATTTGGACATTTTCACTTAGGGGTGTACTCACTTTTGTTGCCAGCAGTTTAGACATTAATGGCTGTGTGTTGAGTTATTTTGAGGGGACAGCAAATTTACACTGTTATACAAGCTGTACACTCACTACTTTACATTGTAGCAAAGTGTCATTTCTTCAGTGTTGTCACATGAAAATATATACTCAAATAATTACAAAAATGTGAGGGGTGTACTCACTTTTGTGATATACTGTAAATGTAGGTTTACTCTGTTTTTGTCAGGCAAAACGGGAGAAAATGAAGCAAGTTTTTGCTTTCTGGCTATAGAGAATATCTCACCACAATGTGTTTCCATCTCCTCCTCCTCTCTCCTTCATTCCTTTCTCGATCGCGCAGACGGGCTGTCAACAGTTTAGTGAAATATGTTTCGTTGCGAAAACATGTTACTATCGATGTTCAGGGAACAGATTTCACTTGGTTTCCTGAATGAAGCACTGGGTAGCTGCAGGAACAAGGTTGGAGAGCTCACAGCATACAGAGTTCGGGCGGAATATCACCTGTCGGGCAGGGCAGCGAGAGCATGTTCCTCAAACAGTGGTTGATGCATGGAGTGAAATAAGTGTATTCATATGTATTTCTCAGCTTCTCATATTAAACACAGCTCCGCTAATGTCACGCCCTGACTTTAGAGAGCATTTTTTATTCTCTATTTGGTTAGGTCGGGGTGTGACTTGGGTGGGAAAATCTATGTGTTCTATTTCTTTGTTGGCCGGGTGTGGTTCCCCAATCAGAGGCAGCTGTCTATCGTTGTCTCTGATTGGGGTTCATACTTAGGCAGCCTGTTTTCCACCCTAGTTTGTGGGATCTTGTTTTTGTACAGTTACTGTGTAGCCTGCAGAATGTTACGTTAGTTTATCTTTTGTTGTGTTTTTGGTGTTCATCAAAATAAAGAAAGATTACCACGCTGCGCCTTGGTCTCATTCCAACAACTGACGTGACAAACAGTGGTTGATGCATGGAGTTACAGCTATAAAACTGAAGTAGCCTACAAAGGCGGATCGGCGGGAAAACGCGCAGCCTCCATTCGCAATTCTAGTGCATACAGATGACATGTATTCCTCACCTGTCCATTTAATAATGGGCCATGTATTCCTCACCTGTCCATTTAATAATGGGCCATGTATTCCTCACCTGTCCATTTAATAATGGGCCATGTATTCCTCACCTGTCCATTTAATAATGGGCCATGTATTCCTCATCTGTCCATTTAATAATGGGCCTTGTATTCCTCACCTGTCCATTTAATAATGGGCCATGTATTCCTCACCTGTCCATTTAATAATGGGCCAGGTATTCCTCACCTGTCCATTTAATAATGGACCATGTATTCTTCACCTGTCCATTTAATAATGGACCATTCGAAATCGAAAGACAAGATTACATTGAGAATAGTCTGATGGGTGAAAATATGATCACTTGATGAGAGAACAGCTGCACAGCCTGAGGCAAGTTTCTCTTGCGACTTTCTCAAATCGTCAATATCCTATAGTCACACCATACGCTTTGATTTTTAAGACATCAAGTCAAATCAAATTGTATTAGTCACATGCGCCGAATACAACAGGTGTAGACCTTACAGTGAAATGCTGAATACAACGGGTGTAGACCTTACAGTGAAATGCTGAATACAACGGGTGTAGTAGACCTTACAGTGAAATGCTGAATACAACAGGTGTAGTAGACCTTACAGTGAAATGCTGAATACAACAGGTGTAGTAGACCTTACAGTGAAATGCTGAATACAACAGGTGTAGTAGACCTTACAGTGGAATGCTGAATACAACGGGTGTAGACCTTACAGTGAAATGCTGAATACAACGGGTGTAGTAGACCTTACAGTGAAATGCTGAATACAACAGGTGTAGTAGACCTTACAGTGAAATGCTAAATACAAGAGGTGTAGTAGACCTTACAGTGAAATGCTGAATACAACAGGTTTAGTAGACCTTACAGTGAAATGCTGAATACAACAGGTGTAGTAGACCTTACAGTGAAATGCTGAATACAACAGGTGTAGTAGACCTTACAGTGAAATGCTGAATACAACAGGTGTAGTAGACCTTACAGTGAAATGCTGAATACAACAGGTGTAGTAGACCTTACAGTGAAATGCTGAATACAACAGGTGTAGTAGACCTTACAGTGAAATGCTGAATACAACAGGTGTAGTAGACCTTACAGTGAAATGCTGAATACAACAGGTGTAGTAGACCTTACAGTGAAATGCTGAATACAACAGGTGTAGTAGACCTCACAGTGAAATGCTGAATACAACAGGTGTAGTAGACCTTACAGTGAAATGCTGAATACAACAGGTGTAGTAGACCTCACAGTGAAATGCTGAATACAACAGGTGTAGTAGACCTCACAGTGAAATGCTGAATACAACAGGTGTAGTAGACCTTACAGTGAAATGCTGAATACAACAGGTGTAGTAGACCTTACAGTGAAATGCTGAATACAACAGGTGTAGTAGACCTCACAGTGAAATGCTGAATACAATAGGTGTAGGTAGACCTCACAGTGAAATGTTTACTTATGAGCCCTTAACCAACAATGCAGTTAAAAAAAATATATGGAATAAGAAATAGAAGTAACAAGTAATTAAAGAGCAGCAGTAAAATAACAGTAGCGAGACTATATACAGGGGGTACCGGTACAGAGTCAATGTGCAGTGGCACCGGTTAGTTGAGGTAATATGTACATGTAGGCAGAGTTATTAAAGAGACTATGCAATGACGATAACAACAGAGAGTAGCAGCGGTGTAAAAGAGGGGGAGAGGGTGGGGGGGGGGCAATGTAAATAGTCTGGGTAGCCATTTGATTAGGTGTTCAGGAGTCTTATGGCTTGGGGGTAGAAGCTGTTTAGAAGCCTCTTGGACCTAGACTTGGCACTCTGGTACCGCTTGCTGTGCGGTAGCAGAGAGAAAAGTCTATGACTAGGGTGACTGGAGTCTTTGACAATTTTTAGGGCTTTCCTGTGACACCGCCTGGTATAGAGGTCCTGGATGGCAGGAAGTTTGGCCCCAGTGATGTACTGGGCCATTCGCACTACCCTCTGTAGTGCCTTGCGGTCGGAGGCCGAGCAGTTGCCGTACCAGGCGGTGATGCAACCATCAGGATACTCTCGATGGTGCAGCTGTAGAACCTTTTGAGGATATGAGGACCCATGCCAAATCTTTTCAGTCTCCTGAGGGGGAATAGGTTTTGTCATGCCCTCTTCACGACTGTCTTGGTGTGCTTGGACCATGTTAGTTGTTGGTGATGTGAACACCAAGGAACTTGAAGCTCTCAACTTGCTCCACTACAGCCCTGTCGATGAGAATGGGGGTGTGCTCGGTCCTCCTTTTCCTGTAGTCCACAATCATCTTCTTTGTCTTGATCACGTTGAGGGAGAGGTGGTTGTCCTGTCTCTGACCTCCTCCCT
Organism: Salvelinus fontinalis; assembly: GCF_029448725.1. NCBI lineage: Eukaryota > Metazoa > Chordata > Actinopteri > Salmoniformes > Salmonidae > Salvelinus > Salvelinus fontinalis. The sequence continues at coordinate 2,844,631 of NC_074669.1, forward strand.
ATAGGCTGTCTCGTCGTTGTCGGTGATCAGGCCTACCACTGTTGTGTCATTGGCAAACTTAATGATGTTGTTGGAGTCGTTCCTGGCCATGCAGGTAAGTGAACAGAGAGCACAGGAGGGGACTGAGCACGCACCCCTGAGGGGCCCATGTGTTGAGGATCAGCGTGGCGGATGTGTTGTTACCTAACCTTACCACCTGTGGGCGGCCCGTCAGGAAGTCCAGGATCCAGTTGCAGAGGGAGGTATTTAGTCTCAGGGTCCATAGCTTAGTGATGAGCTTTGAGGGCACTATGGTGCTGTAGTCAATGAATAGCATTCTCACATAGGTGTTCCTTTTGTCCAGGAGGGAAAGGGCAGTGTGGAGGGCAATAGAGATTGCATCATCTGTGGATCTGTTGGTGCGGTATGCAAATTGGAGTGGGTCTAGGGTTTCTGGGACAATGGTGTTGATGTGAGCCATGACCAGCCTTTCAAAGCACTTCATGGCTACAGACGTGAGTGCTACGGGTCGGTAGTCATTCAGGCAGGTTACCTTGGTGTTCTTGGGCACAGGTACTATGGTGGTCTGCTTGAAACATGTTTGGTATTACAGACTCGGACAGGGAGAGTTTGAAAATGTCAGTGAAGACACTTGCCAGTTGGTCAGCGCATGCTCTGAGTACACGTCCTGGTAATCCATCTGGCCCTGCGGCCTTGTGAATGTTGACCTGTTTAAAGGTCTTACTCACATTGTCGGTTTTGAAATGATCACTTTTACACTCAACATAGTCACTTCATATGCGCACATCTCCATAACGTGAAAATCTCCTTTCTTTTTTATTCAGCTAAGTTCAATTATATTCTTCTTACTATGAAATGTAACTGTGTTGTAACTCCTCCATGGTGTGGAGACCAAGCCAGGGCCAATGCCAGGATGAGGATCAGTAAAGAAGGAGTTCTGTATGCCGGTAGTAGTGGACACGAGGACAAGTCTGTAGATCCTAACAACAAGACCTATCTTCACAGGGAGCTGGACTCCAAACTCAAAGACATGGACAAGTAGAGGAAGACCAAACCCAAAGAGGAGGAGGATTTTTGACCTTTTTAAATCCAATAGATAGTTTTATTAAATCGATTACTGCTAAATTATTTCAACCTGTCTGTCGGTATCTTCTATTAGTACAGCATATACGGGTACCTTCTATTAGTACATCATATACGGGTATCTTCTATTAGTACATCATATACGGGTATCTTCTATAAATACATCATATACGGGTATCTTCTATTAGTACATCATATACGGGTATCTTCTATTAGTACATCATATATGGGTATCTTCTATAAGTACAGCATATACGGGTATCTTCTATTAGTACATCATATACGGGTATCTTCTATAAGTACAGCATATACGGGTACCTTCTATAAATACAGCATATACGGGTATCTTCTATAAATACAGCATATACGGGTACCTTCTATTAGTACAGCATATACGGGTATCTTCTATAAATACAGCATATACGGGTACCTTCTATAAATACACAAAGTTTATTATAAACACGCATGGTCACAAATACACAAGATCCACTAGCTGGTTTGCTACTAAACATTTTCTGACCTCTGACCTTTATCAATGGCTATAATTATAATATGGTCGACTATTCATCTTTTGCACACTTGAGTACTGAAGAGTGATGGTGATTACAAATGGCTAGTCAGAGGACAGATGGTCAGGGGACAGATGGTCAGGGGACGGGAGGTGTTATGGTATTATAATCTGGTTCAGTACCTCTATAGATATAGTCAGGGGACAGATGGTCAGGGGACAGATGGTCAGGGGACAGATGGTCAGGGGACAGATGTTGAGGGGACGGGAGGTGTTATGGTATTATAATCTGGTCCAGTACCTCTATAGATATAGTCAGGGGACAGATGGTCAGGGGACAGATGGTCAGGGGACTGGAGGTGTTATGGTATTATAATCTGGTCCAGTACCTCTATAGATATAGTCAGGGGACAGATGGTCAGGGTTACGGGAGGTGTTATGGTAGTATAATCTGGTTCAGTACCTCTATAGATATAGTCAGGGGACAGATGGTCAGGGGACTGGAGGTGTTTCCCTCATCATACATCCCAGGAGCAAAATAAGGAAAGATCCTCTCAGTGAACTTCTCTTTGAACACGTGTATCAGCGTTGAGTCTACTGTGTTCAGAAACAGCACCTTCCCTCGGTCGTAGTCCAGCTCTATAGTGATTCTCCACGGCTTCCTCTCTCTCTTCACCTCCAGGCGCGTCCGCGGGGACGTCTGGGCCCAGTACGTCTCCCCGTTACACAACCCGATTACCCAGAATCCCTCAGCAGGGTTGAGGAAGATGGTGGACTTGCGTTTGATGGACTCTCGGGCGACTCCGATGTACCAGTCTCTGCTCTGGCCCACCTCTACGGTCCAGCTGTGTCTTCCGGAGGTGAATCCTGTAGCTCCCAGGACAGAGATGCGGCTAGTGAGGCGCTCGGGGTTGTCTGGCAGGAGCTTCTTTCTGCTGTACCTCACGCTGCTGAACTCCTTAGAGAAGCTGAGGTTGGACTGGGCTGTGTTGGGGTCCAGGGTTATGGGGACTGGAAGGAGGAGAAACATCTATTACTACAGAGTATGATAATTGGTAGAGCAGAAGGAGTGTGTTAATTGGTAGAGCAGAAGGAGTGTGTTAATTGGTAGAGCAGAAGGAGTGTGTTAATTGGTAGTGTCACGACTTCTACCGAAGTCGTTACCTCTCCTTGTCCGGGCGGTGTTCGGCGGTCGACTTCACCGGCCTTCTAGCCATCATCGATCCACTTTTCATTTTCCATTGGTTTTGTCTTGTCTTCCCACACACCTGTTGTCAATCCCATTCATTACCTGTTGTGTATTTAACCCTCTGTTTCCCTTCATGTGTTTGTCAGAGATTGTTCGTTGTCAAGTGTTGTGTGTTTTGTGTATAGGTGTGCGATGGGTCTTCGTACCCAGATTTTGTATTATATTTTTCCGTGAGTGTTATGGAGCTAATTACTGGGACTTTTATTAAAGTACTCCATGCTACACTCTATTTTGACTCTCCTGCGCCTGACTTCCTCTGCCACTTATACACGCCATTGTGACAGGTAGAGCATAAGGAGTGTGTTAATTGGTAGAGCATAAGGAGTGTGTTAATTGGTAGAGCAGAAGGAGTGTGTTAATTGGTAGAGCAGAAGTTGTGTGTTAATTGGTAGAGCAGAAGGAATGTGTTAATTGGTAGAGCAGAAGTTGTGTGTTAATTGGTAGAGCAGAGGAGTGTGTTAATTGGTAGAGCAGAAGGAGTGTGTTAATTGGTAGAGCAGAAGTTGTGTGTTAATTGGTAGAGCAGAAGGAGTGTGTTAATTGGTAGAGCAGAAGGAGTGTGTTAATTGGTAGAGCAGAAGGAGTGTGTTAATTGGTAGAGCAGAAGGAGTGTGTTAATTGGTAGAGCAGAAGGAGTGTGTTAATTGGTAGAGCAGCATACAGATATATTCATTACATTTTTTGACAATTGGAATCCAAAAACATGTTTTGAATGTCTGACTGACTGCCTGACAGGCTGCCTGACAGACTGTCTGACTGAATGTCTGACTGACTGTTTAACTGAATGTCTGACTGACTGTTTAACTGAATGTTTGACAGACTGACTGACTGACTGAATGTCTGACTGAATGTCTGACTGAATGTCTGACTGATTGTCTGACTGACTGTCTGACTGAATGTCTGACTGAATGTCTGACTGATTGTCTGACTGACTGTCTGACTGACTGGCTGACTGATTGTCTGACTGCACCACTGAGCTCTGTATCAACAGGTTGCACAAACATACATTTTGTTTATGTATAACAACCTTTTCTCTACCTGATCAAAATGGTAGTCTGTCGCATGAGTCTGTCGCATGGGAGATTTGTTTCTGGATACCAAAACTATCGAAATGGTTTTTGGAATTTGCACGAATAGCTGTGAGAAAAAAAATTGTGTAGCCAATACTCACCCCATTGGACAATGTCTGCCATCTTTTTCCAGATTCCAAACTTGAGTGATTGCAGATGTTTGGCAGCGTCTATGAGGATTCCTCTGATACACTCTGGATCTCCCAGGGGACCTTTGGTCCTGAAACACCATGGATTTATCATCAAGAAGGTTTCAATAAAAACAGAATGTAAACAATTGTTGGCTTTATTTAGTAATGGTTGTTAGCAACAGTAGGCAAGGGATACTTAATCTGTTGTTCAACTGAAATGTATTCAACTGAAATGTGTCTTCCCGCAACTAACCCAACGCCTCTGAATCAGAGAGGTGCAGCTCGGCTATGCTCGGCTATGGCTGCCTTAATCAACATCCACGCCTTCGGCGCCCGGGGAACAGTGGGTTAACTGCCATGTTCAGGGGGCTGCCTTAATCAACATCCACGCCTTCGGCGCCCGGGGAACAGTGGGTTAACTGCCTTATTCAGGGGGCTGCCTTAATCAACATCCACGCCTTCGGCGCCCGGGGAACAGTGGGTTAACTGCCTTGTTCAGGGGGCTGCCTTAATCAACATCCACGCCTTCGGCGCCCGGGGAACAGTGGGTTAACTGCCTTGTTCAGGGGGCTGCCTTAATCAACATCCACGCCTTCGGCGCCCGGGGAACAGTGGGTTAACTGCCTTGTTCAGGGGGCTGCCTTAATCAACATCCATGCCTTCGGTGGCCAGGGAACAGTGGGTTAACTGCCTTGTTCAGGGGGCTGCCTTAATCAACATCCACGCCTTCGGTGGCCAGGGAACAGTGGGTTAACTGCCTTGTTCAGGGGGCTGCCTTAATCAACATCCACGCCTTCGGTGGCCAGGGAACAGTGGGTTAACTGCCTTGTTCAGGGGGCTGCCTTAATCAACATCCACGCCTTCGGTGGCCAGGGAACAGTGGGTTAACTGCCTTGTTCAGGGGGCTGCCTTAATCAACATCCACGCCTTCGGTGGCCAGGGAACAGTGGGTTAACTGCCTTGTTCAGGAGGGCTGCCTTAATCAACATCCACGCCTTCGGTGGCCAGGGAACAGTGGGTTAACTGCCTTGTTCAGGAGGGCTGCCTTAATCAACATCCACGCCTTCGGCGCCAGGGAACAGTGGGTTAACTGCCTTGTTCAGGGGGCTGCCTTAATCAACATCCACGCCTTCGGTGGCCAGGGAACAGTGGGTTAACTGCCTTATTCAGGGGGCTGCCTTAATCAACATCCACGCCTTCGGTGGCCAGGGAACAGTGGGTTAACTGCCTTATTCAGGGGGCTGCCTTAATCAACATCCACGCCTTCGGTGGCCAGGGAACAGTGGGTTAACTGCCTTATTCAGGGGGCTGCCTTAATCAACATCCACGCCTTCGGCACCCGGGGAACAGTGGGTTAACTGCCTTGTTCAGGAGGGCTGCCTTAATCAACATCCACGCCTTCGGCGCCCGGGGAACAGTGGGTTAACTGCCTTGTTCAGGGGGCTGCCTTAATCAACATCCACGCCTTCGGCGCCCGGGGAACAGTGGGTTAACTGCCTTATTCAGGGGGCTGCCTTAATCAACATCCACGCCTTCGGTGGCCAGGGAACAGTGGGTTAACTGCCTTATTCAGGGGGCTGCCTTAATCAACATCCACGCCTTCGGTGGCCAGGGAACAGTGGGTTAACTGCCTTATTCAGGGGGCTGCCTTAATCAACATCCACGCCTTCGGCACCCGGGGAACAGTGGGTTAACTGCCTTGTTCAGGAGGGCTGCCTTAATCAACATCCACGCCTTCGGCGCCCGGGGAACAGTGGGTTAACTGCCTTGTTCAGGGGGCTGCCTTAATCAACATCCACGCCTTCGGCGCCCGGGGAACAGTGGGTTAACTGCCTTATTCAGGAGGGCTGCCTTAATCAACATCCACGCCTTCGGCACCCGGGGAACAGTGGGTTAACTGCCTTGTTCAGGGGGCTGCCTTAATCAACATCCACGCCTTCGGCGCCCGGGGAACAGTGGGTTAACTGCCTTGTTCAGGGGGCTGCCTTAATCAACATCCACGCCTTCGGTGGCCAGGGAACAGTGGGTTAACTGCCTTGTTCAGGAGGGCTGCCTTAATCAACATCCACGCCTTCGGTGGCCAGGGAACAGTGGGTTAACTGCCTTGTTCAGGGGGCTGCCTTAATCAACATCCACGCCTTCGGCGCCCGGGGAACAGTGGGTTAACTGCCTTGTTCAGGAGGGCTGCCTTAATCAACATCCACGCCTTCGGTGGCCAGGGAACAGTGGGGTAACTGCCTTGTTCAGGGGGCTGCCTTAATCAACATCCACACCTTCGGTGGCCAGGGAACAGTGGGTTAACTGCCTTGTTCAGGGGGCTGCCTTAATCAACATCCACGCCTTCGGTGGCCAGGGAACAGTGGGTTAACTGCCTTGTTCAGGAGGGCTGCCTTAATCAACATCCACGCCTTCGGTGGCCAGGGAACAGTGGGTTAACTGCCTTGTTCAGGAGGGCTGCCTTAATCAACATCCACGCCTTCGGTGGCCAGGGAACAGTGGGTTAACTGCCTTGTTCAGGAGGGCTGCCTTAATCAACATCCACGCCTTCGGTGGCCAGGGAACAGTGGGTTAACTGCCTTGTTCAGGGGAAGAATGACAGATGTTTATGTTGTCAGCTCAGGGATTCGATTCAGCAACCTTCCGGTTACTAGCCCATCGCTTTAACCACTAGGCTACATAGTAGGTGGTAGTAGTAGGTAGTAATACCTGTACACCGGACGTGCTACCTTGTCGCGGACATTCTGTTTTCGACCCTCCCTCTCTCTCTCTACTGCACCTGCTGTCTCTAACTGAATGCTCGGCTATGGAAAGCCAACTGACATTTACTCCTGAGGTACTGACGTGTTGCACGTCTACAACCACTGTGATTATTATTATTAGTAGTAATAGTAGGTAGTAATAGTAGGTAGTACTAGTAGGCAGGAATAGTAGTAATAGTAGTAATAGTAGGTAGTAATAGTAGGTAGTACTAGTAGGCAGTAATAGTAGTAATAGTAGGTAGTAATAGTAGTAATAGTAGGTAGTAATAGTAGGTAGTAATAGTAGGTAGTAATAGTAGTAATAGTAGGTAGCAATAGCAGGTAGTAATAATAGTAATAGTAGGTGGTAATAGTAGTAATAGTAGTAGGTAGTAATATCAGCAATAGTAGGTAGTAATAATAGTAATATCAGGTGGTAACAGTAGTAGTAATAGTAGTAGATAGCAATATCAATAATAGTAGGTAGTAATAGTAGGCAGTAATAATAGTAATAGCAGGTGGTAACAGTAGTAATAGTAGGTAGTAATAGTAGTAATAGTAGTAGATAGCAATATCAGTAATAGTAGGTAGTAATAGTAGGCAGTAATAATAGTAATAGCAGGTGGTAACAGTAGTAATAGTAGGTGGCAACAGTAGTAATAGTGGGTAGTAATAGTAGTACTAGTAGGCAGTAATAGTAGGCAGTAATAGTAGTAATAGCAGGTGGTAATAGTAGTAATAGTAGGTAGTAATATTAGTAATAGTGGGTAGTAATAGTAGGCAGGGATAGTAGTAATAGTAGGTAGTAATAGTAGGTAGTAATAGTAGTAATAGTAGGTAGTAATAGTAGGCAGGGATAGTAGTAATAGTAGGTAGTAATACTAGTAATAGTGGGTAGTAATAGTAGGCAGGGATAGTAGTAATAGTAGGTAGTAATAGTAGTAATAGTAGGTAGTAATAGTAGGCATGGATAGTAGTAAGAGTAGGTAGTAATAGTAGTAATAGTAGGTAGTAATAGTAGTAATAGTAGGTGGTAATAGTAGTAATAGTAGGTAGTAATAGTAGGTGGTAATAGGAGGTAGTAATCGTAGGTAGTAATAGTAGGTGGTAATAGTAGGTAGTAATAGTAGGTAGTAATAGAAGGTAATAATAGTAGGTAGTAATAGTAGTAATAGTAGTAATAGTAGTAATAGTAGTAATAGTAGGTAGTAATAGTAGGTAGTAATAGTAGGTAGTAATAGGAGGTAGTAATAGGAGGTAGTAATAGGAGGTAGTAATAGTAGGTAGTATTAGTAGTAATAGTAGTAATAGTAGTAATAGTGGGTAGTAATAGGAGGTAGTAATAGTAGGTAGTAATAGTAGGTAGTAATAGGAGGTAGTAATAGTAGGTAGTAATAGTAGGTAGTAATAGTAGGTAGTAATAGTAGGTAGTAATAGTAGGTAGTAATAGGAGGTAGTAATAGTAGTAATAGCAGGTATTAATAGTAGTAATAGTAGGTATTAATAGTAGGTAGTAATATTAGCAATATCAGGTAGTAATAGTAGGTTGTAATAGTAGTAATAGCAGGTAGTACTAGTAGTAATAGTAGGTAGTAATATTAGTAGTAGTAGTAATAGTAGGTAGTAATAGTAGGTAGTAATAGCATGTAGTAATAGCATGTAGTAATAGTAGGTAGTAATAGTAGTAATAGTAGGTAGTAATAGTAGTAATAGTAGGTAGTAATAGTAGTAATAGTAGGTAGTAATAGTAGGTAGTAATAGCATGTAGTAATAGCATGTAGTAATAGTAGGTAGTAATAGTAGTAATAGTAGGTAGTAATAGTAGTAATAGTAGGTAGTAATAGTAGTAATAGTAGGTAGTAATAGTAGTAATTTTAGTAATAGTAGTAATAGTAGTACTAGTAGTAATAGTAGGTAGTAATAGTAGTAATAGCAGGTAGTACTAGTAGTAATAGTAGTAATAGTAGTAATAGTAGTAATAGTAGGTAGTACTAGTAGTAATAGTAGTAATAGTAGTAATAGTAGTAATAGTAGTAATAGTAGTAATAGTAGTAATAGCAGGTAGTACTAGTAGTAATAGTAGTAATAGTAGTAATAGTAGTAATAGTAGTAATAGTAGGTAGTAATAGTAGTAATAGTAGGTAGTACTAGTAGTAATAGTAGTAATAGTAGGTAGTAATAGTAGTAATAGTAGGTAGTAATAGTAGTAATAGTAGGTAGTAATAGTAGTAATAGTAGGTAGTAATAGTAGTAATAGCAGGTAGTACTAGTAGTAATAGTAGTAATAGTAGTAATAGTAGTAATAGTAGTAATAGTAGTAATAGTAGGTAGTAATAGTAGTAATAGTAGGTAGTACTAGTAGTAATAGTAGTAATAGTAGGTAGTAATAGTAGTAATAGTAGGTAGTAATAGTAGTAATTTTAGTAATAGTAGTAATAGTAGTACTAGTAGTAATAGTAGGTAGTAATAGTAGTAATAGCAGGTAGTACTAGTAGTAATAGTAGTAATAGTAGTAATAGTAGTAATAGTAGGTAGTAATAGTAGTAATAGTAGGTAGTAATAGTAGTAATTTTAGTAATAGTAGTAATAGTAGTAATAGTAGTAATAGTAGTACCAGTAGTAATAGTAGTAATAGTAGGTAGTAATAGTAGTAATAGTAGTAATAGTAGTAATAGTAGCAATAGTAGTAATAGTAGTAATAGTAGTAATAGTAGGTAGTAATAGTGGTAATAGTAGTAATAGTAGTAATAGTAGTAATAGTAGTAATAGTAGGTAGTAATAGTAGTAATAGTAGTAATAGTAGTAATAGTAGTAATAGTAGGTAGTAATAGTAGTAATAGTAGGTAGTAATAGTAGTAATAGTAGTAATAGTAGGTAGTAATAGTAGGTAGTAATATTAGTAATAGTAGTAATAGTAGGTAGTAATAGTAGTAATAGTAGTAATAGTAGGTAGTAATATTAGTAATAGTAGGTAGTAATAGTAGTACTAGTAGTAATAGTAGGTAGTAATAGTAGTAATATTAGTAATAGTAGGTAGTAATAGTAGTACTAGTAGTAATAGTAGGTAGTAATAGTAGTAATATTAGTAATAGTAGGTAGTAATAGTAGTACTAGTAGTAATAGTAGGTAGTAATAGTAGTAACATTAGTAATAGTAGGTAGTAATAGTAGGTAGTAATAGTAGTAATATTAGTAATAGTAGGTAGTAATAGTAGTACTAGTAGTAATAGTAGTAATATTAGTAATAGTAGGTAGTAATAGTAGGTAGTAATAGTAGTAATATTAGTAATAGTAGGTAGTAATAGTAGTAATAGTAGTAATATTAGTAATAGTAGGTAGTAATAGTAGTAATATTAGTAATAGTAGGTAGTAATAGTAGTAATATTAGTAATAGTAGGTAGTAATAGTAGGTAGTAATAGTAGTAATATTAGTAATAGTAGGTAGTAATAGTAGTAATATCAGTAATAGTAGGTAGTAATAGTAGTAATATTAGTAATAGTAGGTAGTAATAGTAGGTAGTAATAGTAGTAATATTAGTAATAGTAGGTAGTAATAGTAGTAATATTAGTAATAGTAGGTAGTAATAGTAGGTAGTAATAGTAGTAATAGTAGGTAGTAATAGTAGTAATAGTAGTAATAGTAGTACTAGTAGTAATAGTAGGTAGTAATAGTAGTAATATTAGTAATAGTAGGTAGTAATAGTAGTAATATTAGTAATAGTAGGTAGTAATAGTAGTAATAGTAGTAATAGTAGTACTAGTAGTAATAGTAGGTAGTAATAGTAGTAATTTTAGTAATAGTAGGTAGTAATAGTAGTAATAGTAGTAATATTAGTAATAGTAGGTAGTAATAGTAGTACTAGTAGTAATAGTAGGTAGTAATAGTAGTAATATTAGTAATAGTAGGTAGTAATAGTAGTACTAGTAGTAATAGTAGGTAGTAATAGTAGTACTAGTAGTAATAGTAGGTAGTAATAGTAGTACTAGTAGTAATAGTAGGTAGTAATAGTAGTAATAGTAGGTAGTAATAGTAGGTAGTAATAGTAGGTAGTAATAGTAGGTAGTAATAGTAGGTAGTAATAGTAGGTAGTAATAGTAGGTAGTAATAGTAGGTAGTAATAGTAGTAATAGCAGGTAGTAATTTTAGTAATAGTAGGTAGTAATAGTAGGTAGTAATAGTAGTAATAGTAGTAATTTTAGTAATAGTAGGTAGTAATAGTAGTAATTTTAGTAATAGTAGGTAGTAATAGTAGTACTAGTAGTAATAGTAGTACTTTTAGTAATAGTAGTAATAGTAGTAATTTTAGTAATAGTAGTAATAGTAGTAATTTTAGTAATAGTAGGTAGTAATAGTAGTACTAGTAGTGATAGTAGGTAGTAATAGTAGGTAGTAATAGTAGTAATAGTAGTAATAGTAGGTAGTAATAGTAGTACTAGTAGTAACAGTAGTAATTTTAGTAATAGTAGTAATAGTAGTAATAGTAGGTAGTAATAGTAGTAATTTTAGTAATAGTAGGTAGTCATAGTAGTAATAGTAGTAATAGTAGTAATAGTAGTAATAGTAGTAATTTTAGTAATAGTAGTAATAGTAGTAATAGTAGGTAGTAATAGTAGTACTAGTAGTAATAGTAGGTAGTAATAGTAGTAATAGTAGTAACAGTAGTAATAGTAGTAATAGTAGGTAGTAATAGTAGTAATAGTAGTAATAGTAGTAATAGTAGTAATTTTAGTAATAGTAGTAATAGTAGGTAGTAATAGTAGTAATAGTAGTAATAGTAGTAATAGTAGTAATTTTAGTAATAGTAGTAATAGTAGTAATAGTAGGTAGTAATAGTAGTACTAGTAGTAATAGTAGGTAGTAATAGTAGTAATAGTAGTAATAGTAGTAATAGTAGTAATAGTAGTAATAGTAGTAATAGTAGTAATTTTTGTAATAGTAGTAATAGTAGTAATAGTAGGTAGTAATAGTAGTACTAGTAGTAATAGTAGTAATTTTAGTAATAGTAGGTAGTAATAGTAGTACTAGTAGTAATAGTAGTAATTTTAGTAATAGTAGGTAGTAATAGTAGTACTAGTAGTAATAGTAGTAATTTTAGTAATAGTAGGTAGTAATAGAAGTACTAGTAGTAATAGTAGTAATTTTAGTAATAGTAGGTAGTAATAGTAGTACTAGTAGTAATAGTAGGTAGTAATAGTAGTAATAGTAGTAATAGTAGGTAGTAATAGTAGTACTAGTAGTAATAGTAGGTAGTAATAGTAGTAATATTAGTAATAGTAGGTAGTAATAGTAGTACTAGTAGTAATAGTAGGTAGTAATAGTAGTAATTTTAGTAATAGTAGGTAGTAATAGTAGTAATAGTAGTAATAGTGGTAATAGTAGGTAGTAATAGTAGTAATAGTAGTACTAGTAGTAATAGTAGGTAGTAATAGTAGTAATAGTAGGTAGTAATAGTAGTAATAGTAGTAATAGTAGTAATAGTAGGTAGTAATAGTAGTAATAGTAGGTAGTAATAGTAGTAATTTTAGTAATAGTAGGTAGTAATAGTAGTAATAGTAGTAATAGTAGTAATTTTAGTAATAGTAGGTAGTAATAGTAGTACTAGTAGTAATAGTAGTAATAGTAGGTAGTAATAGTAGTAATTTTAGTAATAGTAGGTAGTAATAGTAGTAATAGTAGTAATAGTAGTAATAGTAGTAATAGTAGTACTAGTAGTAATAGTAGTAATAGTAGTAATAGTAGTAATAGTAGTAATAGTAGGTAGTAATAGTAGTAATTTTAGTAATAGTAGGTAGTAATAGTAGTAATAGTAGTAATTTTAGTAATAGTAGTAATAGTAGTAATAGTAGTAATAGTAGTAATAGTAGTAATAGTAGGTAGTAATAGTAGTAATAGTAGTAATAGTAGTAATTTTAGTAATAGTAGGTAGTAATAGTAGTACTAGTAGTAATAGTAGTAATAGTAGGTAGTAATAGTAGTAATAGTAGTAATAGTAGTAATTTTAGTAATAGTAGGTAGTAATAGTAGTACTAGTAGTAATAGTAGTAATTTTAGTAATAGTAGGTAGTAATAGTAGTACTAGTAGTAATAGTAGTAATTTTAGTAATAGTAGGTAGTAATAGTAGTACTAGTAGTAATAGTAGTAATTTTAGTAATAGTAGGTAGTAATAGTAGTACTAGTAGTAATAGTAGTAATTTTAGTAATAGTAGGTAGTAATAGTAGTACTAGTAGTAATAGTAGTAATTTTAGTAATAGTAGGTAGTAATAGTAGTACTAGTAGTAATAGTAGTAATTTTAGTAATAGTAGGTAGTAATAGTAGTACTAGTAGTAATAGTAGTAATTTTAGTAATAGTAGGTAGTAATAGTAGTACTAGTAGTAATAGTAGTAATTTTAGTAATAGTAGTAATTTTAGTAAATGTAGTAATTTTAGTAATAGTAGTAATAGTAGTAATAGTAGTAATAGTAGTAATTTTAGTAATAGTAGTAATAGTAGGTAGTAATAGTAGTACTAGTAGTAATAGTAGGTAGTAATAGTAGTAATTTTAGTAATAGTAGTAATAGTAGTAATTTTAGTAATAGTAGTAATAGTAGTAATTTTAGTAATAGTAGTAATAGTAGTAATTTTAGTAATAGTAGTAATAGTAGTAATTTTAGTAATAGTAGGTAGTAATAGTAGTACTAGTAGTAATAGTAGTAATAGTAGGTAGTAATAGTAGTACTAGTAGTAATAGTAGTAATTTTAGTAATAGTAGGTAGTAATAGTAGTACTAGTAGTAATAGTAGTAATTTTAGTAATAGTAGGTAGTAATAGTAGTACTAGTAGTAATAGTAGTAATTTTAGTAATAGTAGGTAGTAATAGAAGTACTAGTAGTAATAGTAGTAATTTTAGTAATAGTAGGTAGTAATAGTAGTACTAGTAGTAATAGTAGGTAGTAATAGTAGTAATAGTAGTAATAGTAGGTAGTAATAGTAGTACTAGTAGTAATAGTAGGTAGTAATAGTAGTAATATTAGTAATAGTAGGTAGTAATAGTAGTACTAGTAGTAATAGTAGGTAGTAATAGTAGTAATTTTAGTAATAGTAGGTAGTAATAGTAGTAATAGTAGTAATTTTAGTAATAGCAGGTAGTAATAGTAGTAATAGTAGTAATTTTAGTAATAGTAGGTAGTAATAGTAGGTAGTAATAGTAGTAATAGTAGTAATAGTAGGTAGTAATAGTAGGTAGTAATAGTAGTAATAGTAGGTAGTAATAGTAGTAATATTAGTAATAGTAGGTAGTAATAGTACTAATAGTAGGTAGTAATAGTAGTAATTTTAGTAATAGTAGGTAGTAATAGTAGTAATAGTAGTAATAGTAGTAATTTTAGTAATAGTAGGTAGTAATAGTAGTACTAGTAGTAATAGTAGTAATAGTAGGTAGTAATAGTAGTAATTTTAGTAATAGTAGGTAGTAATAGTAGTAATAGTAGTAATAGTAGTAATTTTAGTAATAGTAGGTAGTAATAGTAGTACTAGTAGTAATAGTAGTAATAGTAGGTAGTAATAGTAGTAATTTTAGTAATAGTAGGTAGTAATAGTAGTAATAGTAGTAATAGTAGTAATAGTAGTAATAGTAGTACTAGTAGTAATAGTAGTAATAGTAGTAATAGTAGTAATAGCAGGTAGTAATAGTAGTAATTTTAGTAATAGTAGGTAGTAATAGTAGTAATAGTAGTAATTTTAGTAATAGTAGTAATAGTAGTAATAGTAGTAATAGTAGTAATAGTAGTAATAGTAGGTAGTAATAGTAGTAATAGTAGTAATAGTAGTAATTTTAGTAATAGTAGGTAGTAATAGTAGTACTAGTAGTAATAGTAGTAATAGTAGGTAGTAATAGTAGTAATAGTAGTAATAGTAGTAATTTTAGTAATAGTAGGTAGTAATAGTAGTACTAGTAGTAATAGAAGTAATTTTAGTAATAGTAGGTAGTAATAGTAGTACTAGTAGTAATAGTAGTAATTTTAGTAATAGTAGGTAGTAATAGTAGTACTAGTAGTAATAGTAGTAATTTTAGTAATAGTAGTAATTTTAGTAATAGTAGTAATAGTAGTAATAGTAGTAATAGTAGTAATTTTAGTAATAGTAGTAATTTTAGTAATAGCAGGTAGTAATAGTAGTAATAGTAGTAATTTTAGTAATAGTAGGTAGTAATAGTAGTACTAGTAGTAATAGTAGTAATTTTAGTAATAGTAGGTAGTAATAGTAGTACTAGTAGTAATAGTAGTAATTTTAGTAATAGTAGGTAGTAATAGTAGTACTAGTAGTACTAGTAGTAATTTTAGTAATAGTAGGTAGTAATAGTAGTACTAGTAGTAATAGTAGTAATTTTAGTAATAGTAGTAATTTTAGTAATAGTAGTAATTTTAGTAATAGTAGTAATAGTAGTAATAGTAGTAATAGTAGTAATTTTAGTAATAGTAGTAATTTTAGTAATAGCAGGTAGTAATAGTAGTAATAGTAGTAATTTTAGTAATAGTAGGTAGTAATAGTAGGTAGTAATAGTAGTAATAGTAGTAATAGTAGTAATAGTAGGTAGTAATAGTAGTAATAGTAGTAATAGTAGTAATAGTAGTAATAGTAGGTAGTAATAGTAGTAATAGTAGTAATAGTAGGTAGTAATAGTAGGTAGTAATAGTAGTAATAGTAGTAATAGTAGTAATAGTAGGTAGTAATAGTAGTAATAGTAGTAATAGTAGGTAGTAATAGTAGTAATTTTAGTAATAGTAGTAATTTTAGTAATAGTAGTAATTTTAGTAATAGTAGTAATAGTAGTAATAGTAGTAATAGTAGTAATTTTAGTAATAGTAGTAATTTTAGTAATAGCAGGTAGTAATAGTAGTAATAGTAGTAATTTTAGTAATAGTAGGTAGTAATAGTAGGTAGTAATAGTAGTAATAGTAGGTAGTAATAGTAGTAATAGTAGTAATAGTAGTAATAGTAGTAATAGTAGGTAGTAATAGTAGTAATATTAGTAATTTTTGTAATAGTAGGTAGTAATAGTAGTAATAGTAGTAATTTTAGTAATAGTAGGTAGTAATAGTAGTAATAGTAGTAATTTTAGTAATAGTAGGTAGTAATAGTAGTAATTTTAGTAATAGTAGTAATTTTAGTAATAGTAGGTAGTAATAGTAGTAATTTTAGTAATAGTAGGTAGTAATAGTAGTAATAGTAGTAATAGTAGG
The DNA here is from genome assembly GCF_029448725.1 of Salvelinus fontinalis. NCBI lineage: Eukaryota > Metazoa > Chordata > Actinopteri > Salmoniformes > Salmonidae > Salvelinus > Salvelinus fontinalis. The sequence goes on from NC_074669.1 coordinate 2,860,632, forward strand.
TAGTAATAGTAGTAATTTTAGTAATAGTAGTAATTTTAGTAATAGTAGTAATAGTAGTAATTTTAGTAATAGTAGTAATAGTAGTAATTTTAGTAATAGTAGTAATAGTAGTAATTTTAGTAATAGTAGTAATTTTAGTAATAGTAGTAATAGTAGTAATTTTAGTAATAGTAGGTAGTAATAGTAGTAATAGTAGTAATTTTAGTAATAGCAGGTAGTAATAGTAGTAATAGTAGGTAGTAATAGTAGGTAGTAATAGTAGTAATAGTAGTAATTTTAGTAATAGTAGGTAGTAATAGTAGGTAGTAATATTAGTAATAGTAGTAATAGTAGGTAGTAATAGTAGGTAGTAATAGTAGTAATAGTAGGTAGTAATAGTAGGTAGTAATAGTAGTAATAGTAGTAATTTTAGTAATAGCAGGTAGTAATAGTAGTAATAGTAGTAATTTTAGTAATAGTAGGTAGTAATAGTAGGTAGTAATAGTAGTAATAGTAGGTAGTAATAGTAGTAATAGTAGGTAGTAATAGTAGTAATAGTAGGTAGTAATAGTAGTAATAGTAGGTAGTAATAGTAGTAATAGTAGGTAGTAATAGTAGTAATAGTAGGTAGTAATAGTAGTAATAGTAGGTAGTAATAGTAGTAATAGTAGGTAGTAATAGTAGTAATAGTAGGTAGTAATAGTAGTAATAGTAGTAATAGCAGGTAGTAATAGTAGTAATAGTAGTAATTGTAGGTAGTAATAGTAGTAATTTTAGTAATAGCAGGTAGTAATAGTAGTAATAGTAGTAATTTTAGTAATAGCAGGTAGTAATAGTAGTAATAGTAGTAATTTTAGTAATAGTAGGTAGTAATAGTAGGTAGTAATAGTAGTAATAGTAGGTAGTAATAGTAGGTAGTAATAGTAGTAATAGTAGGTAGTAATAGTAGGTAGTAATAGTAGTAATAGTAGTAATTTTAGTAATAGTAGGTAGTAATAGTAGTAATAGTAGGTAGTAATAGTAGTAATAGTAGGTAGTAATAGTAGTAATAGTAGTAATAGTAGGTAGTAATAGTAGTAATTTTAGTAATAGTAGTAATAGTAGTAATAGTAGGTAGTAATAGTAGTACTAGTAGTAATAGTAGTAATTTTAGTAATAGTAGGTAGTAATAGTAGGTAGTAATAGTAGTAATAGTAGGTAGTAATAGTAGTAATAGTAGTAATAGTAGTAATTTTAGTAATAGTAGGTAGTAATAGTAGGTAGTAATAGTAGTAATAGTAGGTAGTAATAGTAGTAATAGTAGTAATAGTAGTAATTTTAGTAATAGTAGGTAGTAATAGTAGGTAGTAATAGTAGTAATAGTAGGTAGTAATAGTAGTAATAGTAGTAATAGTAGTAATTTTAGTAATAGTAGGTAGTAATAGTAGTAATAGTAGGTAGTAATAGTAGTAATAGTAGTAATTTTAGTAATAGTAGGTAGTAACAGTAGTAATAGTAGGTAGTAATAGTAGTAATAGTAGTAATAGTAGGTAGTAATAGTAGTAATAGTAGTAATAGTAGTAATAGTAGTAATAGTAGTAATAGTAGTAATTTTAGTAATAGTAGGTAGTAACAGTAGTAATAGTAGGTAGTAATAGTAGTAATAGTAGTAATAGTAGGTAGTAATAGTAGTAATAGTAGTACTAGTAGTAATAGTAGTAATAGTAGGTAGTAATAGTAGTAATAGTAGTAATAGTAGGTAGTAATAGTAGTAATTTTAGTAATAGTAGGTAGTAATAGTAGGTAGTAATAGTAGGTAGTAATAGTAGTAATAGTAGGTAGTAATAGTAGGTAGTAATAGTAGTAATAGTAGGTAGTAATAGTAGTAATAGTAGGTAGTAATAGTAGTAATAGTAGGTAGTAATAGTAGGTAGTAATAGTAGGTAGTAATAGTAGTAATTTTAGTAATAGTAGGTAGTAATAGTAGTAATAGTAGTAATAGTAGTAATAGTAGGTGGTAATAGTAGTAATAGTAGTAATAGTAGGTAGTAATAGTAGTAATAGTAGGTAGTAATAGTAGTAATAGTAGGTAGTAATAGTAGTAATAGTAGTAATAGTAGTAATAGTAGGTAGTAATAGTAGTAGTAGTAGGTAGTAATAGTAGTAATAGTAGTAATAGTAGGTAGTAATAGTAGTAATAGTAGGTAGTAATAGTAGTAATAGTAGATAGTAATAGTAGTAATAGTAGGTAGTAATAGTAGTAATAGTAGTAATAGTAGGTAGTAATTGTAGTAATAGTAGGTAGTAATAGTAGGTAGTAATAGTAGTAATTTTAGTAATAGTAGGTAGTAATAGTAGTAATAGTAGTAATTTTAGTAATAGTAGGTAGTAATAGTAGTAATAGTAGTAATTTTAGTAATAGTAGGTAGTAATAGTAGTAATAGTAGGTAGTAATAGTAGTAATAGTAGGTAGTAATAGTAGTAATTTTAGTAATAGTAGGTAGTAATAGTAGGTAGTAATAGTAGGTAGTAATAGTAGGTAGTAATAGTAGGTAGTAATAGTAGGTAGTAATAGTAGTAATAGTAGTAATTTTAGTAATAGTAGGTAGTAATAGTAGTAATAGTAGTAATAGTAGGTAGTAATAGTAGTAATAGTAGTAATAGTAGTAATTTTAGTAATAGTAGGTAGTAATAGTAGTAATTTTAGTAATAGTAGTAATTTTAGTAATAGTGGGTAGTAATAGTAGGTAGTAATAGTAGGTAGTAATAGTAGTAATAGTAGTAATAGTAGGTAGTAATAGTAGTAATAGTAGTAATTTTAGTAATAGTAGGTAGTAATAGTAGTAATAGTAGTAATAGTAGGTAGTAATAGTAGTAATAGTAGTAATAGTAGTAATTTTAGTAATAGTAGTAATAGTAGTAATAGTAGTAATAGCAGGTAGTACTAGTAGTAATTGTAGTAATAGTAGGTAGTAATAGTAGTAATAGTAGTAATAGTAGGTAGTAATAGTAGGTAGTAATAGCATGTAGTAATAGCATGTAGTAATAGTAGTAATATCAGGTAGTACTAGTAGTAATACTAGGTAGTAATAGTAGGTAGTAATAGTAGGTAGTAATAGTAGGTAGTAATATTAGTAATAGTAGTAATAGTAGGTAGTAATAGTAGGTAGTAATAGCATGTAGTAATATTAGTAATAGTAGTAATAGTAGTAATAGTAGGTAGTAATAGTAGTAATAGTAGTAATAGTAGTAATTTTAGTAATAGTAGGTAGTAATAGTAGTACTAGTAGTAATAGTAGTAATAGTAGGTAGTAATAGTAGTAATAGTAGTAATAGTAGTAATTTTAGTAATAGTAGGTAGTAATAGTAGTACTAGTAGTAATAGAAGTAATTTTAGTAATAGTAGGTAGTAATAGTAGTACTAGTAGTAATAGTAGTAATTTTAGTAATAGTAGGTAGTAATAGTAGTACTAGTAGTAATAGTAGTAATTTTAGTAATAGTAGTAATTTTAGTAATAGTAGTAATAGTAATAATAGTAGTAATAGTAGGTGGTAATAGTAGTAATAGTAGTAATAGTAGGTAGTAATAGTAGTAATAGTAGGTAGTAATAGTAGTAATAGTAGGTAGTAATAGTAGTAATAGTAGTAATAGTAGTAATAGTAGTAATAGTAGGTAGTAATAGTAGTAATAGTAGGTAGTAATAGTAGTAATAGTAGTAATAGTAGGTAGTAATAGTAGTAATAGTAGGTAGTAATAGTAGTAATAGTAGATAGTAATAGTAGTAATAGTAGGTAGTAATAGTAGTAATAGTAGTAATAGTAGGTAGTAATTGTAGTAATAGTAGGTAGTAATAGTAGGTAGTAATAGTAGTAATTTTAGTAATAGTAGGTAGTAATAGTAGTAATAGTAGTAATTTTAGTAATAGTAGGTAGTATTAGTAGTAATAGTAGTAATTTTAGTAATAGTAGGTAGTAATAGTAGTAATAGTAGGTAGTAATAGTAGTAATAGTAGGTAGTAATAGTAGTAATTTTAGTAATAGTAGGTAGTAATAGTAGGTAGTAATAGTAGGTAGTAATAGTAGGTAGTAATAGTAGGTAGTAATAGTAGGTAGTAATAGTAGTAATAGTAGTAATTTTAGTAATAGTAGGTAGTAATAGTAGTAATAGTAGTAATAGTAGGTAGTAATAGTAGTAATAGTAGTAATAGTAGTAATTTTAGTAATAGTAGGTAGTAATAGTAGTAATTTTAGTAATAGTAGTAATTTTAGTAATAGTAGGTAGTAATAGTAGGTAGTAATAGTAGGTAGTAATAGTAGGTAGTAATAGTAGTAATAGTAGTAATAGTAGGTAGTAATAGTAGTAATAGTAGTAATTTTAGTAATAGTAGGTAGTAATAGTAGTAATAGTAGTAATAGTAGGTAGTAATAGTAGTAATAGTAGTAATAGTAGTAATTTTAGTAATAGTAGTAATAGTAGTAATAGTAGTAATAGCAGGTAGTACTAGTAGTAATTGTAGTAATAGTAGGTAGTAATAGTAGTAATTGTAGTAATAGTAGGTAGTAATAGTAGGTAGTAATAGCATGTAGTAATAGCATGTAGTAATAGTAGTAATATCAGGTAGTACTAGTAGTAATACTAGGTAGTAATAGTAGGTAGTAATAGTAGGTAGTAATAGTAGGTAGTAATATTAGTAATAGTAGTAATAGTAGGTAGTAATAGTAGGTAGTAATAGCATGTAGTAATATTAGTAATAGTAGTAATAGTAGTAATAGTAGGTAGTAATAGTAGTAATAGTAGTAATAGTAGTAATTTTAGTAATAGTAGGTAGTAATAGTAGTACTAGTAGTAATAGTAGTAATAGTAGGTAGTAATAGTAGTAATAGTAGTAATAGTAGTAATTTTAGTAATAGTAGGTAGTAATAGTAGTACTAGTAGTAATAGAAGTAATTTTAGTAATAGTAGGTAGTAATAGTAGTACTAGTAGTAATAGTAGTAATTTTAGTAATAGTAGGTAGTAATAGTAGTACTAGTAGTAATAGTAGTAATTTTAGTAATAGTAGTAATTTTAGTAATAGTAGTAATAGTAGTAATAGTAGTAATAGTAGTAATTTTAGTAATAGTAGTAATTTTAGTAATAGCAGGTAGTAATAGTAGTAATAGTAGTAATTTTAGTAATAGTAGGTAGTAATAGTAGTACTAGTAGTAATAGTAGTAATTTTAGTAATAGTAGGTAGTAATAGTAGTACTAGTAGTAATAGTAGTAATTTTAGTAATAGTAGGTAGTAATAGTAGTACTAGTAGTAATAGTAGTAATTTTAGTAATAGTAGGTAGTAATAGTAGTACTAGTAGTAATAGTAGTAATTTTAGTAATAGTAGTAATTTTAGTAATAGTAGTAATTTTAGTAATAGTAGTAATAGTAGTAATAGTAGTAATAGTAGTAATTTTAGTAATAGTAGTAATTTTAGTAATAGCAGGTAGTAATAGTAGTAATAGTAGTAATTTTAGTAATAGTAGGTAGTAATAGTAGGTAGTAATAGTAGTAATAGTAGTAATAGTAGTAATAGTAGGTAGTAATAGTAGTAATAGTAGTAATAGTAGTAATAGTAGGTAGTAATAGTAGTAATAGTAGTAATAGTAGGTAGTAATAGTAGGTAGTAATAGTAGTAATAGTAGTAATAGTAGTAATAGTAGGTAGTAATAGTAGTAATAGTAGTAATAGTAGGTAGTAATAGTAGTAATTTTAGTAATAGTAGTAATTTTAGTAATAGTAGTAATTTTAGTAATAGCAGGTAGTAATAGTAGTAATAGTAGTAATTTTAGTAATAGTAGGTAGTAATAGTAGGTAGTAATAGTAGTAATAGTAGGTAGTAATAGTAGTAATAGTAGTAATAGTAGTAATAATAGTAATAGTAGTAATAGTAGGTAGTAATAGTAGTAATAGTAGTAATTTTAGTAATAGTAGGTAGTAATAGTAGTAATAGTAGTAATTTTAGTAATAGTAGGTAGTAATAGTAGTAATAGTAGTAATTTTAGTAATAGTAGGTAGTAATAGTAGTAATTTTAGTAATAGTAGTAATTTTAGTAATAGTAGGTAGTAATAGTAGTAATTTTAGTAATAGTAGGTAGTAATAGTAGTAATAGTAGTAATAGTAGGTAGTAATAGTAGTAATTTTAGTAATAGTAGTAATTTTAGTAATAGTAGTAATAGTAGTAATTTTAGTAATAGTAGTAATAGTAGTAATTTTAGTAATAGTAGTAATAGTAGTAATTTTAGTAATAGTAGTAATTTTAGTAATAGTAGTAATAGTAGTAATTTTAGTAATAGTAGGTAGTAATAGTAGTAATAGTAGTAATTTTAGTAAAAGCAGGTAGTAATAGTAGTAATAGTAGTAATTTTAGTAATAGTAGGTAGTAATAGTAGGTAGTAATAGTAGTAATAGTAGGTAGTAATAGTAGGTAGTAATAGTAGTAATAGTAGGTAGTAATAGTAGGTAGTAATAGTAGTAATATTAGTAATTTTAGTAATAGTAGGTAGTAATAGTAGGTAGTAATATTAGTAATAGTAGTAATAGTAGGTAGTAATAGTAGGTAGTAATAGTAGTAATAGTAGGTAGTAATAGTAGGTAGTAATAGTAGTAATAGTAGTAATTTTAGTAATAGCAGGTAGTAATAGTAGTAATAGTAGTAATTTTAGTAATAGTAGGTAGTAATAGTAGGTAGTAATAGTAGTAATAGTAGGTAGTAATAGTAGTAATAGTAGGTAGTAATAGTAGTAATAGTAGGTAGTAATAGTAGTAATAGTAGGTAGTAATAGTAGTAATAGTAGGTAGTAATAGTAGTAATAGTAGGTAGGAATAGTAGTAATAGTAGGTAGTAATAGTAGTAATAGTAGGTAGTAATAGTAGTAATAGTAGGTAGTAATAGTAGTAATAGTAGTAATAGCAGGTAGTAATAGTAGTAATAGTAGTAATTGTAGGTAGTAATAGTAGTAATTTTAGTAATAGCAGGTAGTAATAGTAGTAATAGTAGTAATTTTAGTAATAGCAGGTAGTAATAGTAGTAATAGTAGTAATTTTAGTAATAGTAGGTAGTAATAGTAGGTAGTAATAGTAGTAATAGTAGGTAGTAATAGTAGGTAGTAATAGTAGTAATAGTAGGTAGTAATAGTAGGTAGTAATAGTAGTAATAGTAGTAATTTTAGTAATAGTAGGTAGTAATAGTAGTAATAGTAGGTAGTAATAGTAGTAATAGTAGGTAGTAATAGTAGTAATAGTAGGTAGTAATAGTAGTAATTTTAGTAATAGTAGTAATAGTAGTAATAGTAGGTAGTAATAGTAGTACTAGTAGTAATAGTAGTAATTTTAGTAATAGTAGGTAGTAATAGTAGGTAGTAATAGTAGTAATAGTAGGTAGTAATAGTAGTAATAGTAGTAATAGTAGTAATTTTAGTAATAGTAGGTAGTAATAGTAGGTAGTAATAGTAGTAATAGTAGGTAGTAATAGTAGTAATAGTAGTAATAGTAGTAATTTTAGTAATAGTAGGTAGTAATAGTAGGTAGTAATAGTAGTAATAGTAGGTAGTAATAGTAGTAATAGTAGCAATAGTAGTAATTTTAGTAATAGTAGGTAGTAATAGTAGTAATAGTAGGTAGTAATAGTAGTAATAGTAGTAATTTTAGTAATAGTAGGTAGTAACAGTAGTAATAGTAGGTAGTAATAGTAGTAATAGTAGTAATAGTAGGTAGTAATAGTAGTAATAGTAGTAATAGTAGTAATAGTAGTAATAGTAGTAATAGTAGTAATAGTAGTAATTTTAGTAATAGTAGGTAGTAACAGTAGTAATAGTAGGTAGTAATAGTAGTAATAGTAGTAATAGTAGGTAGTAATAGTAGTAATAGTAGTACTAGTAGTAATAGTAGTAATAGTAGGTAGTAATAGTAGTAATAGTAGTAATAGTAGGTAGTAATAGTAGTAATTTTAGTAATAGTAGGTAGTAATAGTAGGTAGTAATAGTAGGTAGTAATAGTAGTAATAGTAGGTAGTAATAGTAGGTAGTAATAGTAGTAATAGTAGGTAGTAATAGTAGTAATAGTAGGTAGTAATAGTAGTAATAGTAGGTAGTAATAGTAGGTAGTAATAGTAGGTAGTAATAGTAGTAATTTTAGTAATAGTAGGTAGTAATAGTAGTAATAGTAGTAATAGTAGTAATAGTAGGTGGTAATAGTAGTAATAGTAGTAATAGTAGGTAGTAATAGTAGTAATAGTAGGTAGTAATAGTAGTAATAGTAGGTAGTAATAGTAGTAATAGTAGTAATAGTAGTAATAGTAGTAATAGTAGGTAGTAATAGTAGTAATAGTAGGTAGTAATAGTAGTAATAGTAGTAATAGTAGGTAGTAATAGTAGTAATAGTAGGTAGTAATAGTAGTAATAGTAGATAGTAATAGTAGTAATAGTAGGTAGTAATAGTAGTAATAGTAGTAATAGTAGGTAGTAATTGTAGTAATAGTAGGTAGTAATAGTAGGTAGTAATAGTAGTAATTTTAGTAATAGTAGGTAGTAATAGTAGTAATAGTAGTAATTTTAGTAATAGTAGGTAGTAATAGTAGTAATAGTAGTAATTTTAGTAATAGTAGGTAGTAATAGTAGTAATAGTAGGTAGTAATAGTAGTAATAGTAGGTAGTAATAGTAGTAATTTTAGTAATAGTAGGTAGTAATAGTAGGTAGTAATAGTAGGTAGTAATAGTAGGTAGTAATAGTAGGTAGTAATAGTAGGTAGTAATAGTAGTAATAGTAGTAATTTTAGTAATAGTAGGTAGTAATAGTAGTAATAGTAGTAATAGTAGGTAGTAATAGTAGTAATAGTAGTAATAGTAGTAATTTTAGTAATAGTAGGTAGTAATAGTAGTAATTTTAGTAATAGTAGTAATTTTAGTAATAGTAGGTAGTAATAGTAGGTAGTAATAGTAGGTAGTAATAGTAGGTAGTAATAGTAGTAATAGTAGTAATAGTAGGTAGTAATAGTAGTAATAGTAGTAATTTTAGTAATAGTAGGTAGTAATAGTAGTAATAGTAGTAATAGTAGGTAGTAATAGTAGTAATAGTAGTAATAGTAGTAATTTTAGTAATAGTAGTAATAGTAGTAATAGTAGTAATAGCAGGTAGTACTAGTAGTAATTGTAGTAATAGTAGGTAGTAATAGTAGTAATAGTAGTAATAGTAGGTAGTAATAGTAGGTAGTAATAGCATGTAGTAATAGCATGTAGTAATAGTAGTAATATCAGGTAGTACTAGTAGTAATACTAGGTAGTAATAGTAGGTAGTAATAGTAGGTAGTAATAGTAGGTAGTAATATTAGTAATAGTAGTAATAGTAGGTAGTAATAGTAGGTAGTAATAGCATGTAGTAATAGCATGTAGTAATAGTAGTAATATCAGGTAGTACTAGTAGTAATACTAGGTAGTAATAGTAGGTAGTAATAGTATGTAGTAAAAGTATGTAGTAATAGTAGGTAGTAATAGTATGTAGTAATAGTAGGTAGTAATAGTAGGTAGTAATAGTAGTAATAGTAGGTAGTAGTAGTAGTAATAGTAGGTAGTAATAGTAGTAGTAGTATGTAGTTATAGTATGTAGTTATAGTATGTAGTAATAGTATGTAGTAATAGTAGGTAGTAATAGTATTAATAGCATGTTGTATATTTGTAATAGTAGTTAGTAACAGGAGTAATAGTAGGTAGCAATAGTATTAATACCAGGTAGTAATATTATTAATAGTAGGTGGCAATAGTAGTAATAGTTGGTGGTAATAGGTAATAGTATTGATAGTAGGTAGTAATAGCAGTAATAGTAGTAATAGTAGGTAGTAATAGTAGTAATCGTAGGTAGTAATAGTAGTAATAGTAGTAATAGTAGTAATAGTAGTACTAGTAGTAATAGTAGTAATAGTAGTAATAGCAGTAATAGTAGTAATAGTAGGTTGTAATAGTATTAATAGTAGGTAGTAATAGTGGTAATAGTAGGTAGTAATAGTAGTAATAGTAGGTGGTAATAGTATTAATAGTAGGTAGTAATAGTGGTAATAGTAGGTGGTAATAGTAGTAATAGTAGGTAGTAATAGTATTAATATTAGGTAGTAATAGTATTAATAGTAGGTAGTAATAGTGGTAATAGTAGGTGGTAATAGTAGTAATAGTAGGTAGTAATAGTATTAATAGTAGGTAGTAATAGTGGTAATAGTAGGTGGTAATAGTAGTAATAGTAGGTAGTAATAGTATTAATATTAGGTAGTAATAGTATTAATAGTAGGTAGTAATAGTGGTAATAGTAGGTGGTAATAGTAGTAATAGTAGGTAGTAATAGTATTAATAGTAGGTAGTAATAGTGGTAATAGTAGGTAGTAATAGTATTAATAGTAGGCAGTAATAGTGGTAATAGTAGGTGGTAATAGTAGTAATAGTAGGTAGTAATAGTATTAATATTAGGTAGTAATAGTAGGTGGTAATATTATTAATAGTAGGTAGTAATAGTAGTAATATTAGTAATAGTGGGTGGTGATAGTATTAATAGTAACTAGTAATAGTAGTAATATTAGTAATAGTGGGTGGTAATAGTATTAATAGTAAGTAGTAATAGTAGTAATAGTAGTAATATTAGGTGGTAATAGTATTGATAGTAGGTAGTAATAGTAGTAATAGTAGTAATAGTAGTAATGGTATTAATGGTAGGTAGTAATGGTAGGGAGTAATAGTATTAATAGTAGTAATAGTAGTAATAGTATTAATAGTAGGTAGTAATAGTAGTAATAGTAGGTAGTAATAGTAGTAATATTAGTAATAGTGGGTGGTAATAGTATTAATAGTAGGTAGTAATAGTGGTAATATTAGTAATAGTAGGTGGTAATTGTATTGATAGTGGGTAGTAATATTAGTAATAGTAGTAATGGTAGGTGGTAATAGTATTGATAGTGGGTAGTAATATTAGTAATAGTAGTAATAGTAGGTGGTAATAGTATTAATAGTAGGTAGTAATAGTAGTAATAGTAGTAATAGTAGGTGGTAATAGTATTAATAGTAGGTAGTAATAGTAGTAATAGTAGTAATAGTAGTAATATTAGTAATATTAGGTAGTGATAGCAGGTAGAGGTAGTGGTAGTAATATCAAGTAGTAGCATTAGTATTAATACTAGCTGATAACTGTGGTAATAGTAGGTTGTAGCATTAGTAGTACTATGAGGTAGTAATAGCATGTTGTAGTATTAGGTAGTAATAATAAGTGACGCTAGTGGTAATTGCAGGCAGTAATGGTAGTAATAGTAGGTGGTAAAAGTAGTAAGTGTAGGTAGTAGTAGTAGTAGTAGTAGTAGTAGTAGTAGTAGTAGTAGTATTACGTAGTAATAGCAGCTAGTAGTATTAGTATAAAGACTAGCTAATAATAGTAGTAATAGTAGGATGTAATTGTAGGTGGTAGTAGTAGTAGTAGTTCTAATACCAGGTAGTAATGTTAGGTAGCAATAATGAGTGCTAGTAGTAATGGTAGGCAGTAATAGTAGTAATAGTAATTGGTAATAGTAGTAATTGTAGGTTGTAGTAGAGGTGAGTAGTAGTAGTAGGTAGTAGTAATATATAGTAATGGTAAGTAGTAGTAGTAACTTGTAATAGTAGGTAATAACAGTATGCAATAATAAAAGGTGGTAATAGTAGGTAGTATTAATAGTAGGTAGTAGTAGTAGTAATAGTATGTGGTAGTGTTTTAGGTAGTAATAGTATGTAGTAATATTTGGCCGGAATAGTACCATGAAGAAATAGCAAGTAGTATTAAAAACAAGTAGTTACAGTAGGTAGTAGTAGTATTTAGTAATGGTAAGTAGTAATAGTAGTAATAGTAACTTGTAATAGTAGTTATTAACAGTAGGTAATAATACAATGTGGTAATAGTAGTAATAATAGCAGTAGTAATAATAGTAATATCAGTTATTAATAGTATGTAGTAATATTATGTAGTAGCACTAATATTAGTTAGTAATACTAGGTAGTAATACTAGTACCAATAGTAAGGCGTACTAGCAGGTAGTAGAAATGGTAGTCGTAGTAGTAGTAATATCAGGTAGTAATAGCAGGTAGTAGTTTTAGGTAGTAATATTAAGTGGTGCAGGTAGTAATGGTAGGTAGTAAAAGTAGTACTCGTAAGTGGTAATAGTAGTAATTGTAGGTAGTAGTAGTAGTAGTAGTAGTAGTAGTGGTAATAGTAGGTTGTAATAGTAGGTAGTTATAGTATGTAGTAATATTATGCAGTAATAATAGTCTGAAATAATAATAGGTAGTAGTAGTAATTGGTCATAGTAGTAATTGTAGGCAGTAGCAGTAGTAGGTAATAGGTAATAGGTAACAATAGTAATAGTACCAGTAGGTAGTAAATCTATGTAATAATATTAGGTAGTAATAGTAGTATGAAGTAATATCAGATATAGTATTAGTATTAATATCACTTTGCAATAGTAGGTAGTAATAGTAGTAATTGTAGGTGGTAATAGTATTACTAGTAGGCATTTATATGCTAGGTAATGCTAGTAGGCAATGATATTAGGTGGTAAAAGTAGGTAGTAATAGTAGTAATATTAGGTAGTAATAGTAGGTTGTAATATTGTGTGGTAGTTAGTAGTGGTAGTAGTAGTAGTAGCAGTTGGTATTGGTAGTAGTAATTGTTAGTAGTAG